>NW_024044930.1:0-167520 GCF_015852505.1 Tachyglossus aculeatus | reverse complement strand
GCGCCCAGACTCCTTGAACTCCTCCGACATGGGATCATCTTCACAGGAAATAACTTGGGGAAGGACTAGGATGGGTAAACTACTTCGTGACTGTGTGTGAGTGTGTGTCCTGTTGCGGGGCGAGCGGGGGCAGGGGGAGGTTATGCATCTACCTCCTGATTTTGTTAGGTTAAGTTATGAAACAAAGCCTATTCGTTGTATATAGTGGTAGATAATTTGGGAACATGTCCATTAAGCGCCTGAATTTAAAGGGGGGGACAATCCCCAGGGAAGGGCTCATCCATTGAACATCCTGAATTATAGAGGGAGTCAGATCCCTGATAAGGGCCTCCTGTAAATTGAGTTCCTGAAACTAAGTGGCCCCCCCCCCCCCCCCAGGAGGGGGGGGGACCCTATGGGACACCACCACCACCCACAATCAACCTACATAATTCAACCCGATCCAGCGTTTAGAACAGTGCATTTGCACATAGTAAGCACTTAAATAAATTTTATTAATATTATTATTAATGACGGGCTCATGACAGAGCTCCCTTTTCCCTCCATAAAACTGACAACCACCACCCTCTTTCCCACATCTTCTCAAGAGGTACTACCCGAATTACATCCTCTTTTCCCTACTCCCTCGACTCTCCGAATGCTTATGCATTTAAATTCGTTCCTTTTGTCTTATGCCGTCTAGTGGTCTCTGACGTATAAGAGATGTCATGGACAAATCTCTCCCAGAACGCCGAGCTTTCATTTGCAATTCTTCTGATAGTGTATCTCTAGGTTTTCTGGGTAAAAATAGGAAGCGCTTAACATTGCATCCTTCTGTGTAAGTAAACCGTTTATCACTCTGTATTCACTCCACCCTCCCTCCCTCACTGCACTTATGTACATATCCATAATATATTCTTTTTCTATTAATGCTTGCCTTACTCCTCTAGATTATGAGCTCATTTTGGCCTGGGAATGTATTTACCAACCCTGTTTTACCTGTACACTCCCAATACTCGTATGATACTCTGCATTCATTTATTCATTCAATATATTTATTGAGCGCTTACTGTGTGCAGAGCACTGTACTAAGCGCTTGGGAAGTACAAATTGGCAACATATAGAGGACGGTCCCTACCCAACAACGGGCTCACAGTCTAGAATGAGGAGACAGACAACAAAACAAAAACATGTAGACAGGGGTCAAGTCGTCAGAACAAATAGAATTAAAGCTAATTGCAACATCATTAACAAAATAAATAGAATAGTAAATATGTACAAGTAAAAATAAATAGAGTGATAAATCTGTACAAACATATATACAGGTGCAGTGGTGGAGGGGAAAGGAGGTAGGGCCAAGGGGGGAGACTAATGAGGAGGATCTTAGACTGTGAGCCTTTTGGCTCAGACTGGATCACGTTAGTGGGTGTGATGCCCGACATTCCCTTCTCAGGTTGGCCCCGGAGAGGTTTCAGTCCTCTACCCGTCTTGATTATGGGAGGGAGAGTCAAGCAGGAGCCTATTCATTCCATTCCCTAACTTGGGGCAGTGGGCTAGCGACCTGGAAGGCAATCTGCTATAAGTCAAAAACTCACCTATGCTGGGCAGCAGGGTGAGAGTCGAAGGAGGAGACTAAAGTTTACTGCACGAGGAAAAAGGCATTGGGAAACTACTTCCCCATATTTTCACCAAGAAAACTCAACTGTATGAATACACTACCAGAACGATTGCAGATGGAGGTGGGGCATTCTGGGAGAGATGTGTCCATGGTGTTGGTATGGGTTGGAGATGACTTGACATCATAAGACAAAACAAGATGCCCCGACTTAATTGTGGTTAGGAGCCGGAAGATTGCTGAATATTATTCTAACAATGATCTAAGGCACCTCCCTCTTTGTGATCTTGTGACTGCATAATTCCATCTCCTTGTGGATTCAGTATAAGATAAAATGGAGCTGGAGAAGCGTTGATATTGTTTGTTCTCTGTATCAAATTGTGGTGACCACACATTACTAAAGTGAATTAAATAAATTAGATTAACAAATACTAAATTAGATAATCCATTCCCTAGGCAGATGGCGTCCATCCAAGTGTTCTAAATAATGGTATTTGTTAAGCGCCTTACTATGTGCCCCCACTTAACTCACCACGCTACCTCTTATACTACAACCCAGCCCGCACACGTCACTCCCTCCTAATGCTAACCTTCTCACTGTGCCTCAATCTCATCTCTATCATCAGTGACCCAACCCCACATCCTGCTCTCGGCATCATCATCATCATCATCATCAATCGTATTATTGAGCGCTTACTGTGTGCAGAGCACCGTACTAAGCGCTTGGGAAGTACAAGTTGGCAACATATAGAGACAGTCCCTACCCAACAGTGGGCTCACAGTCTAAAAGGTGGCTCACAGTCTAAAAGAATGGAATGGCATGGAATGCCTCCTTCCTCATAGCAGCGTGGCTCAGTGGAAAGAGCCCTGGCTTTGGAGTCAGGGTTCTAATCCCGGCTCTGCCAATTGTCAGCTGTGTGACTTTGGACAGGTCACTTAAATTCTCTGGGCCTCAGTTAACTCATCTGTAAAATGGGGGACATAACAACTCTGCACATAGTAACTGCTCAAAAATACCATTGATTGATTGATTGATTGATTGATTTAACAATTTTCCTCATTCCCTTCCATTCCTCATTTTATCCTCTCCTGTTCCCTGTTCTTCAGGCCTCACTTTATTTCCTTCAGATTCACTGCTCTTCCCTCCTTCACCAGGACTCTCCCCCCGTAAAGCATATGCAATCACACATATCCTTTTCCCTAGATACCTTTCAATCAATCAATCAATCAATCAGTCGTATTTATTGAGTGCTTACTGTGTGCAGAGCATTATACCTAAGCATTTGGAAGGGTGAAATAAAGCAGTGTTGATAAACACATTCCTTGCCCATGAGGAGCTTCCAGCCTAGCATACAGCTTACTCTTCAACTTCCTGGGCTCTATTTCTTCATCCTGACCCTCATGTCCTATTATCAAATTTACCCCCCTCACTATTCCCAATCATGTGGTGTGGAGAGCAATTTCTCCTCTAAAGGACAGGATGTTCCCAATGTCAGTATCTGTGGTGCATGTGTAGGGGAGAAGTCAGGGGAAGGTAGGGGCTGGTAGGAATGTTGGGATACTGGGGATTATGCTTTAAGGGTGAGGGATAGAGGACCCTTAGAGGAAATAAGAGGGGACTATTTCCCCAAGAGATTCTGTGAAACCAGAATATCGTCTCATCGAGGGAGGAGCTTGGAGTTTGACTGTGGATGTGGTGTCCATATCCACTCTGTGCCCGTAGCAGTACCAGCTTTCTGTCCTGCAGGATCAATAGTGGAGCAGGGACAGGATATGGAAAAGGGTTTGGTGATGAGGTACATTGAATAGGCTGGTGCCAGAGAGGCAAAGCCGACGGATTGGGCTGTAGTAGAGTGAATTGAGGTAAGAGAGGGTACGCTGATTGAGTGAGATTAAATCCAATAGTATCAAATTTCTGTTGGATGTAGAGATGGATGGGCAACCATGTGGCAGTTCTTGAGGAGTGTGGAGACATGGAGTGCATGTCTTTTCAGAAAAATAATCCATGCAGCAAAGTGAAGAATGGACTGGAGTGGGCGAGAGACAGGAATCTGGGAGATCGGCAAGGAGGAAGAAGCGATAGACAAAACGTAATAGAACAAGCACTTGGATCAACGTGGTACCCATTTGGATGGAGAGACAAGGCTGGATGTTAGCAATGTTGTGAGACCTCATTCGCCCCCCACGGCTTCCATTATCATCTCTACGCTGATGACACCCAGATCTACATCTCTGCCCCTGCTCTCTCCCCCTCCCTCCAGGCTCGCATCTCCTCCTGCCTTCAGGACATCTCCATCTGGATGCCTGCCCTGCCACCTAAAGCTCAACATGTCGAAGACTGAACTCCTTGTCTTCCCTCCCAAACCTTGCCCTCTCCCTGACTTTCCCATCACTGTTGACGGCACTACCATCCTTCCTGTCTCACAAGCCCGCAACCTTGGTGTCATCCTCGACTCCGCTCTCTCATTCACCCCTCACATCCAAGCCGTCACCAAAACCTGCCGGTCTCAGCTCCACAACATTGCCAAGATCCGCCCTTTCCTCTGCATCCATACCGCTACCCTGCTCATTCAAGCTCTCATTCTATCCCGTCTGGACTACTGCATCAGCCTTCTCTCTGATCTCCCATCCTCGTGTCTCTCTCCACTTCAATCCATACTTCATGCTGCTGCCCGGATTATCTTTGTCCAGAAACGCTCTGGGCATATTACTCCCCTCTCAATAATCTGCAGTGGCTACCAATCAATCTGCGCATCAGGCAGAAACTCCTCACCCTGGGCTTCAAGGCTGTCCATCACCTCGCCCCTCCTACCTCACCTCCCTTCTCTCCTTCTACAGCCCAGCCCGCACCCTCCGCTCCTCTGCCGCTAATCTCCCTCACCGTACCTCGTTCTCACCTGTCCCTCCATCGACCCCCGGCTCACGTCATCCCCCGGGCCTGGAATGCCCTCCCTCTGCCCAACCGCCAAGCTAGCTCTCTTCCTCCCTTTCAAGGCCCGGCTGAGAGCTCACCTCCGCCAGGAGGCCTTCCCAGACTGAGCCCCTTCCTCTCCCCCTCGTCCCCCTCTCCATCCCCCCATCTTACCTCCTTCCTTTCCCCACAGCACCTGTATATATGTATATATGTTTGTACATATTTATTACTCTATTATTTATTTATTTATTTATTTTACTTGTACATATCTATTCTATTTATTTTATTTTGTTAGTATGTTTGGTTTTTTTTTTTCTCTGTCTCCCCCTTTTAGACTGTGAGCCCAATGTTGGGTAGGGACTGTCTCTATATGTTGCCAATTTGTACTTCCCAAGCGCTTAGTACAGTGCTCTGCACATAGTAAGCGCTCAATAAATATGATTGATTGATTGATTGATTGAACAAACAGCATTTGGCGGCAGATTGAATATGTGGGTAGCTTGACAGAAATGAGTCAGTGACAATGCCAAGGTTACAGGCTTGTAATATAGGGAGGATAATGATATTGTGTACAATGATGGGAAAGACAGTGGGAGGACAGGGTTTGGGTGGGAAGACAAGGAGTACAGTTTGGGACCTGTTTAGGTTGATGAGTTGGCAGGACATGCGGTAGATATTCCCTGAAAGCAGGAGGAAGTGAAAAGTTTACAGCAAGAGAGAAGGAAGGTCTGGACATTCATTCAATCGTATGTACTGAGCACTTACTGTGTGCAGAGCACTGTAGTTAGCGTTTGGAAGGTATACTTCAGCCATAAATAGAGACAATCCCTGCACACAACAGGCTCACAGTCTAGAATGGGAGAGACAGGCATCACAACAAGTCAGCAGGCATCAATAACATCGATATGAATAAATATAATTATAAATATATATAATTCATTAATATAAATAAATAGAGTTATAAATATGTACATATATACACAAGTGCGGTGGGGTAGAGAGTGGGGTAGAGCAAAGGGAGCAAAGGGAGCTAAAGGAGGGTAGATGGGGGACTACAAGGTGTCCCCAAACTGAGACCTGAAGGCCTCCAACCCCCTAACAGTGAAGCAGAAATGGAACCGGAGTAAGACACTGAGAAGCAGGAGCCAGAGAATAGAGGAGAACTAGGAGACGAAGAGGCATGGCATAGTGGATAAAACATGGACCTGGAAATCAGAGGACCTGGATTCTAATCCTGGCTCTCCATTTGCCTGCTGTGTGACCTTGAGCAAGTCACTTAACTTCTTGGGACTTCAATTTCCTCACCTTTAAGATGGGGATTAAATAAATGTTCTCTCTTCAAGTTGACTGTGAGCCCCATGTGGGATAGGGACTGTGTCCCATCTAATTAACTTGTACCTACTGCTTGACAAAAAGTGTGTGCTTAAAAATGCCATTAAAAAAGCACAGTGTCAGTGAATCCAAAGTTAGATAGTATTTCCAGCAGAAGGGAGTGGTCCACAAAGTTGAAGGCAGCTGAGAAGACTAGAAGGACTAGGGTGGAGTAGAGACTGCTGGATTTGGCAAGAAGGAGGTCATTGCTGACCTGAGAGATTGAGGGTGTAGGGGGAGGTTGGGATGAGAGGGGAAGGGGCAGCACCAGGGGGAGAGGACTGGTGGACACCGGGGGCTCAGGAAGGAGGAGGGAGGTGTCGGAGGTGATCAGGAAAGGCAGTCTGAAGCTGCAGCAACCACTGTGGAGAGCCCAGTGACTAACACAGGCTCCTCAGTTGGGTGGTGACCCAGCAGTTTCCAGCTGGGGCAAGGGGAGCCCCACAATGAATGGGCAAATGCTAACATTACACCTCACTAGTTCTATGTGCAACTAGATCTATATCTACTACTCTAGTACAATTTCCAAGAAGATTTTTAAAATTCAGAGGATGGCCTCTATCAGAAAGGGGTCATTTGAATAAAGGGATGAAAACTAATGCTTATCTGGAACGCCTAAAATTTCCAGATAAACTGAGTCACTGAGTGGAAAGGAAAGGTCTAAGAAAGCATGTTAGCGCATGAGAGGAGAGAAGAATGGGTTCAGAGGGGTTAGCAAGTGATAGATCCAAGAAGGTCACCTGTGGTGTGAAAGAAGTGAGATAACATCCTCCTTTTGTTCTCCTCCAGTTATACCCTAGCCCCCAGTAATGTTCCAAGAGCACAGCATCTTCCTATGTGTCCCCTGTGACAAGGAGTGTGGGAATGAGGTCTGTCAGGAGGACCCCGCTCCAGCTACAGTGTTCCCTGGCAAAGAATGGAGCAACACAAACTAAAGAAGGGAAAGTTCTTGTGAGAAACTCTCAACTCTGAATATTTAGAAAGTAAAAAATAAAAGATTCAGGAGGAAGACTGGGGACAGTTTGGAAGGCGAGCATGGATTTGGTTTGGCCTCCCTCCAGGTCTGAGTCTTAACTGGAGCTACAGGTTTTGAAATGGCAGTCTGCTCATTGTACCTCAGTTTCATCTATCCCATCACCAATCCCTTGTCCATATCCTCTTTCTGGCCTGGAACTCTCCGCCCCCCGCCTACATATTCAACAGACTACCACTCTGTCCACCTTCAAGACCGTATTAAAAAGCACAGCCCCTCTAAGAGGCCCTCTTTGACTGAGCCCTCATTTCCCCTACTCCCTCTCCTTTCTCCATTACACTTGCATTTGGATTTGTGCTCTTTAAGCACTTGATATTCAGCCTACCCTCTGCCCCAGAGCACTTGTGTACATTTCTATAATTTTTATTCCATGACTGTCTCTCCCTCCATACTGTAAGCTCCTGGTGAGTGGAGGACACATTTACTAACTCTATTGTATTATACTCTCCCAATCACTTAATATAGTGCTCTATACAGAGTAAGTGCTCCATAAATACCATTGATTGATTTATTGAATCATGCAAATCCTGAAATTCTGATCGTTAGTACAATGCTATGCAAACAGTAAGAGCTCAATAAGTACTATTGATTGATTGACATTAGGAGAAAAACAAAAGAAATAATGATCTCCCTTGGGTTTCTGGACTGTTCCCAATTTCCTAAGCCAAGTTGGTCCTGCTGTTCCAACAGTGGGTATGTGGCTTTCTTGGAAGCTGACACAGATCAACTCTCACTACTGCTCAAATACTTTTGGCACATTCGACCTTGTAAGCGACGTTTAACAGTGAGAAGACAGCTTTAATTAAGTTGACAGAAATAACACGGCTTAGTTGAAAGAGCATGGGAACCAGACGAACTAGGTTCTAAACCCAGCTCCTCATTTTCCTACTTTCTGACCTTGGGCAAGTCACTTTTCTTCTCTAGGCCTCAATTTCCTCATCCGTAAAATGGGTATTCAACATTCCCTCCCATATACACTGTGAGCCCCATGTGGGACAGGAATTGTGTCCAGCTTGATAGTCTTTTATGTACCCCAGCACTTATAACAGTGTTATGTAGTAAGCACTTAATGAATATCATAATTATCTACCCCAGTACTTAGTACAGTGAGAAGCAGTGCAGTCAGTGGATAGAGAATGGGCCTGGGAGTCAGAGGGACCTTGGTTCGAATTTGAGCCCCACCACTTGTCTCCTGTGTGACCTTTCTTAATGGTAATAAGTGCTTAATATGTATCAGGCACTGTACTAAGTGCTGACAAGATATAAGTTAATCAGGTTGAACACTGTCCCTGTCCCACATGTTCAAGATAATATAGCAGAAAAGTGAAAGAACCAAGATCGAAACCAAGATTCTTCTCACTCTCAAGGCCCATCACTTAAGTTATCTGTGCCTCAGTTACCTCATCTATGAAATGGGGATTAATACTGTGAACCCCATATGGGACATGGACTATGTCCATCCTCATTAACTTCTATCTACATAGCACAGTGTGTTCCTTGGCACACACTGAGCACTTAATAAGTAATATATACTTATATACGTATTAAGTATATACTTATATACTTATTAAGTGCTCAGTGTGTGCTAAGGAACACACTGTGTTATGTAGATATACGTTAATGAGGATGGACATAGTCCATGTCGCATATGGGGTTCACAGTATGGGATTCACAGTATATACATACATATATATATATATAAATATATATATATATATACACACACACACACACACACACACACACATATATATGCACATATATATATACACATATATATATGTGTGTGTGTATATATATATGTATATATACACACACACACGCATGTGTATATATATGTATATATACACACACATATATATGTATATATATGTATGCATATATATATACATATACATATATATATACATATACATACATATGTATGTATAGATAGATAAATGAAGCCACAAAGTTCATGCCCACTGGTTTTTGTTTTCCAGTTACAGAATACTTTAATTCTATGTCAGACTAAATTAAAGTCATGTTTCTTTCTGGCAGTGTTCCCAAAAGACGTTGACCATTGTAATTGTATGTAAATTGTTAACTGCCCTCTGTGATGTCATCATCTGCTTATTTCATGATTACTATTGCATATTAATTGTTAACTGCTTTCTGAGCTGTCATTTACCTCGCTGGCCTCACCATGAACTATCAATTTCCCTGATCCCATCTGCCCTTCCCAGCCCGTACCTTCCCCTTCCCCTCTCCCAACCAGCTCTTTCCCTCCCTTTCCCCCGCCCCCACTCCTCCTCCCCACTTCTACCACAGAATCCCTCTATACCAGCGCCAACCTCAACCTCTCCCTTCCAAATCAATCAATCAATCAATCGTATTTATTGAGCACTTACTGTGTGCAGAGCACTGTGCTAAGCGCTTGGGAAGTACAAGTTGGCAACATATAGAGACAGTCCCTACCCAACAGTGGGCTCACAGTCTAGAAGGGGGAGACAGAGAACAAAACCAAACATACTAACAAAATAAAATAAATAGAGTAGATATGTACAAGTAAAATAAATAAATAAATAGAGTAATTAATATGTCCAAACATATATACATATATACATGTGCTATGGGGAAGGGAAGGAGGTAAGATGAGGGGGATGGAGAAGAGGACGAGGGGGAGAGGAAGGAAGGGGCTCAGTCTGGGAAGGCCTCCTGGTGGACGTGAGCTCTCAGTAAGGCCTTGAAGGGAGGAAGAGAGCTAGCTTGGCGGGTGGGCAGAGGGAGGGCATTCCAGGCCAGGGGCATGACGTGGGCCGGGGGTCGATGGCGGGAAAGGCGAGAACGAGGCACGGTGAGGAGATTAGCGGCAGAGGAGCGGAGGGTGCGGGCTGGGCTGTAGAAGGAGAAAAGGGAGGTGAGGTAGGAGGGGGCAAGGTGATGGAGAGCCTTGAATCCGAGGGTGAGGAGTTTCTGCCTGATGCGCAGACTGATTGGTAGCTACTGGAGATTTTTGAGGAGGGGAGTAACATGCCCAGAGCGTTTCCGGACAAAGACAATCCGGGCAGCAGCATGAAGTATGGATTGAAATGGGGAGAGACATGAGGATGGGAGATAAGAGAGAAGGCTGATGCAGTAGTCCAGACGGGATAGGATGAGAGCTTGAACGAGCAGGGTAGCGGTTTGGATGGAAAGGAAAGGGCGGATCTTGGCAATGCTGCGGAGCTGAGACCGGCAGGTTTTGGTGACGGCTTGGAGGTGAGTGGTTAATGAGAGAGCGGAGTCGAGTCGAGGATGACACCAAGGTTGAGGGCTTGTGAGACGGGAAGGATGGTAGTGCCGTCAACAAATATGGGAAAGTCAGGAAGAGGGCAGGGTTTGGGAGGGAAGACAAGGAGTTCAGTCTTGGACATGTTGAATTTTAGGTTAGAGATGTCCTGAAGGCAGGAGGAGATGCGAGCCTGGAGAGAGGGGGAGAGAGCAGGGGCAGAGATGTAGATCTGGGTGTCATCAGCGTAGAGATGATAGTTGAAGCCATGGGAGCGAATAAGGTCACAAGGGGAGTGGGTGTAGATCGAGAACAGAAGGGGACCAAGCACTGAACCTTGGGGAACCCCCACAGTAAGGGGATGGGAGGGGGAGGAGGAGTCTGCAAAAGAAACTGAGAATGAACGACCGGAGAGATAAGAGGAGAACCAGGAGAGGACGGAGTCTGTGAATCCAAGGTCGGATAGCATGTTGAGGAGAAGGGGGTGGTCCACAGTGTCGAAGGCAGCCGAGAGGTCGAGGAGGATTATGATAGAGTATGCGCCGTTGGATTTGGCAAGCAGGAGGTCATTGGTGACCTTTGAGAGGGCAGTTTCCGTGGAATGTAGGGGACGGAAGCCAGACTGGAGGGGGTTGAGGAGAGAGTAGGTGTTGAGGAATTCGAGGCAGCGTATGTAGACAACTCGTTCAAGGAGTTTGGAAAAGAATGGTAGGAGGGATATGGGGCGATAACTAGAAGGTGAGGTGGGGTCAAGAGAGGGTTTTTTTAGGATGGTAGAGACATGGTCATGTTTGAAGGCGGAAGGGAAGGAACCAGTGGAGAGTGAGCGGTTGAAGATGGAGGTTAAGGAGGGAAGAAGGGATGGAGCGAGAGATTTCATGAGATGAGAGGGAATGGGGTCAGAAGCACACTTGGCTGGAGTAGCACTTGAGAGGAGGGAGGAGAGCTCCTCTGAGGATACTACTGGGAAGGATGGGAGAGTAGCAGAGAGTGTTGAGAGCCGGGGGGTTGGGGAAGGGGGGGAAGTGACTTTGGGGAGGTCGGACCTGATGGATTTAATTTTGTTAATGAAGTAGGAGGCCAGATCGTTGGGGGGGTGAGGGAAAGAGGAAGGGGAGGGACCGGGGGCCTGAGAAGGGCGTTGAATGTACGGAAGAGCTGGCGGGGATAATGGGCATGGGTGTCAATACGGGAGGAGAAATAGTTTTGTCTGGCAGAGGAGTGGGCTGAGTTAAGGCAGGAAAGGATAAACCGTAAGTGAACGAGGTTGGCATGGTGTTTAGACTTTCGCCAGCAGCGTTCGGCAGCTCGAACATAAGAGCGAAGGAGGCGGACAGGAAGGAGGCCCACTATCCAGGGCTGTGGGTTAGTGGTACGAGAGCGGCGAAGGGAAAGGGGAGCGAGTGAGTCTAGCTGAGTAGAAAGGGTAGAGTTGAGAGCAGTAATCTGATCATCAAGACTGGGTAGAGAGGAGAGGGAGGCGAGGTGCGGTGTGAGGTGCTCAGAAAGAAGATGTGGTCAAGAGAGCGGAGATCTCTGTGAGGGAGTAATATGGATTTACAGGGGAAAGGAGTGTGAGTGAGGAGGCAGGTGAGAAGATTATGATCAGAGAGAGGGATTTCAGAGTTGGTGAGGGTGGACACAGTGCAGCGATAGGAGATGATGAGGTCGAGGGTATGCCCAAGTTGGTGAGTGGGTGAGGGGTGGTGAAGCAAGAGGTTGGCAGCGTCGAGGAGAGATAGAAGGTGGGCGGTAGAGGAGTCATCAGGGATATCCATGTGGATGTTGAAGTCTCCGAGGATCAGAGTGGGCATGGAAAATGAGAGAAGAAAGGTGAGGAAGGGGTCAAAATTGTCAAAGATGCTGGGGATGGGGCCGGGGCGGGCGGTAGATGACGGCTACAAGAATCTGGAGGGGGTGGTAGAGGCGAATAATGTGGGCTTCAAAGGAAGGGAAGGAAAGGGAAGGGGGAGGCGGGATAGTGCAAAAGCGACATTGGGGGGCGAGAAGTAAACCGACCCCTTCTCCTCAACATGTTATCCAACTTTGGCTTCACAGACCCCGTCCTCTTCTGGTTCTCCTCTTATCTCTCTGGCCGTTCATTCTCGGTCTCCTTCATGGGCTTCTCCTCCCCTCCCCATCCCCTTACTGTATGGGTTCCTCAAGAGTCAGTTCTTGGTCCCCTTCCATTCTCTATTTAAATTCACTCCCTTGGTGAACTCATTCGCTCCCACGGCTTCAACTGTCATCTCTATGCTGATGACACCCAAATCTACATCTCCACCCCTGTTCTCTTTCCCTCCTTCCTGGCTCGTATCTCCTCTTGCCTTCAGGATATCTCCATCTGGATGTCTGCCCGCCATCTAAAACTCAACATGACCAGGACTGAGCTCCTTATCTTCCCTCCCAAAGCCTGTCTTCTCCCTGAGTTTCCCGTCACTGTAGACGGCATTACCATCCTTCCCATCTCACAAGCCCGCAACCTTGGTGTCATCCTTTTAATATCCTTTTGGGGTGACCAGATTGGCCAGAAAGTTAAGAAGATATGTGATTGTTATCACTGCCACGTGTACCCATATCTCAGTACCGCTGAGGAACGTAGGGAAGTTAACGAGGGACTAAATATGCGCATTCAAGATCTTTACACTGTGTTGCACAAAACCGAAGATTCTTTAAGACAAGTGTTTTGTAAAGCCGCAGAGTCCATCTATACTTGGGTGATCCAAGTGAAGAAGATGAAAGCCATTTATCACATGCTCAACATGTGTAGTTTTGATGCCACGAACAAGTGTCTCATTGCGGAGGTGTGGTGTCCAGAGGCAGATCTGCGCAGTTTGAGGTGAGCACTGGAGGAGGGATCGCGAGAGAGCGGAGCTACAATTCCTTCATTCATAAATACAATCGCAACGACCGAAACGCCTCCAACTCTAATCCGCATCAACAAATTCACTGAAGGATTCCAGAACATTGTGGATGCTTATGGAATCGCGAACTATGGAGAAGTTAACCCAGCTCTCTACACCAATATCACATTTCCCTTTTTATTTGCGGTGATGTTTGGAGACTTTGGACATGGCCTTTTGATGTTCATTTTTGCTTTCCTGATGGTGTTGTATGAAAATCATCCTAGATTGAAGCAATCACAAGATGAGGTCAGGCTGCTAGAAAATGTGAAATTTTTCCATTACATCATGCCACATGAACCATCTTCAGGGTCCAATCCTGCACTGCTGCTACATTATGAGTAAAATAATGTTCAGAATATTTACTTGTTTCTTTAAAGAGCTTTTACAAATTTAGGACAGTGTTACATTATTGTTTTGTGCTTTGGAAACTAGGCTATTAGAACATGTTGGTGGATTTTCCTCCCCTTTGATTTTGTTTTAGGTGTGGTGGCAGATATTGTATTTTTGCGTAGCTCTGAATAAAAGCATAAAAGTTGAATCTTTTCTCTAAATAGCCTAAGTATGAATCCTCATTCTTGAAGACACCACTAAAACGCTAGGAGTCGGTTAGAACTACTCTCTGCCTTCATCGTTTTCTGACTCTGCATTCCCCCCCATCTTACCCTCCATCTCCCCCATCTTATCTCCTTCCCTTCCCCACAACACCTGTATATATGTATATACATATTTATTACTATATTTATTTATTTATTTATTTTACTTGTACATATCTATTTTATTTATTTTATTTTGTTAGTATGTTTGGTCTTGTTCTCTGTCTCCCCCTTTTAGACTGTGAGCCCATTGTTGGGTAGGGACTGTCTCTATATGTTGCCAACTTGTACTTCCCAAGCGCTTAGTACAGTGCTCTGCACACAGTAAGCGCTCAATAAATACGATTGATTGATTGATTGATTGATCCTTGACTCCTCTTTCTCATTCACCCCACACTTCCAATCCTTCACCAAAACCTGCCGGTCTCACCTCCAAAACGTCGCCAAGATCCGCCCTTTCCTATCCATCCAAACCGATACCTTGCTCATTCAATCTCTCATCCTATCTCAACTGGATTACTGCATTTGTACTTCCGAAGCGCTTAGTGCAGTGCTCTGCAAACAGTAAGCGCTCAATAAATGCAATTGAATGAATGGATAATGAATGAAGCCCTACACCAACACATTCAAAGCTTAATAATGGATTAATTGATCAATCAATCAATGGATTGATCAATTAGTGGACTTTATTAAGAGTTTACTGTGTGCTGAGCACTGTACTAAGTGCTTGGGAGAGTACAGATCAATGGAGTTGGTAGACACGTTCCCTGCCAACAAGAGGCTTACAGTTTCTCTATGCACAGAGCACTTAATCAAATGCCAGAAAGAGAGCACATTAGAGATAGTAGAGAAAAAAAATAATAATAATGGCATGTATTAAGTGCTTACTATGTGCAAAGCACTGCTCTAAGTGCTGGGGAGGTTACAGGGTGATCAGGTTGTCCCCTGTGGGGGCTCACAGTCTTAATCCTCATTTTAAAGATGAGGTAACTGAGGCCCAGAGAAGTTAAGTGTTTTGCCTAAGGTCATACGGCTGACAATTGGTGGAGGTGGGATTTGAACCCATGACCTCTGACTCCACAGCCCGTGCTCTTTCCATTGAGCCACGCGGCTTCTCTAGCAACCATGGAATTTCTTTGGCAGCGCCTTCCACCTTGATCATTCACAAAATTGTCCCAGTCAGGCATATCCTGAAAGTGTTGGACAAAAGCTAGTGGTTTCCCATCAACTTCCAAGCCATGCATGGCCCACCATTAGAGCGATTTGTGAGCACTCTGAAATATTTATTCTCTGCTGGCCTTTCTGACAGCCATGCTGGTCTCCCTCACTCAGGTAAATAAAACATACCACCTTAAACTATAGGGCCTCGTCTGGTTCCAGAACTACTCATTCCCAAACCAGACCCTCCAATCCTAGGGTAGGTAAACCTGGAATCCTATCCTCCTTTTTCTATAATATTGACTCCCTACAGGACCTCCAACGGGTGACATCTCACCTTTTCTCTTGACTTTCTCAAAGGTTCCTCCTTGATCCCTAATATATTTGGCAATAAACTCACCACAGAGGAAGCTTCTGTCCAACTCTCATCTTTTCTGGTGTTTGAGCTTAAATGGAGTTGCAACATATGTTCTGCATCTTGCTAGCCACTCAAAGGTCTTAGCCAGGGTCTCAAAAAACTCCTACTATGATCCAATCCAGAAACTACTACAATTAGCTGCCTGGAGCAGCCCTGGATGTACTAGCAGCAAGCAACTCTACCATAAATAAATACGATTGATGATGATGATGATGATAAAGAAAGCTGAGTACATTGCTTGGCTACGATGCATACCTTTGTCCCTGAGCAGAACATCCTTATTTATCAAAAGACCCAAAGACCAAGAGATTCAAGACCAAAATGCACAGACGTTGAGTACAAGAATCTGGAAGCAAGAGCTCTAGTCCCTCATTCAGAATTTACATATTACCCCTCACAGTTCAAATGTGAAAGTGAATCAATCAGTCAATCAATCGTATTTATTGAGTGCTTACTGGGTGCAGATCAATGTACTAAGCACTTGGAGAGTATTATATAATAATAAAATAGACGCATTCCCTACCAACAAAGAACCTACAGTCTAGTGGTGGGGTGTGTGTGTGTTAATTAATAATAAAAATAATCATGTATGTTAAGTGCTTACTGTGTTCCAAGCGCTGTGCTAAATGCTGAGGTAGATACACGATAATCAGGTCCCACCTGGGGTTCATAGTCTAAGTAACAGGGAGTACAGGTATTGAATCCTCATTTTGAAACTTAGTGAATTTAGGCATAGAGAAGTAACTTGCCCGAGGTCCCATGGTAAGTAAGTGGCAGAGCAGAAAATAGACCCCACTTCCTCAGGCTTGCAGGCCCATGCTCTTTCTTCCAAGCCAATCTTCGAACTTAATTGCTCTGCATTTAGAATGTCAGGAATTGTATGACAGTTTATGAAGAATGGCTACATTGGTAATAAAGTATAGAAGCACATTTAGTAAATGCAATTATCTTTTAATTTGGCTGGTATAAACATGATGGTTTAATAAAGTCAATCCTACTTTGATATGTTTACTACTGAAGAAGGAAAGGGTTAGTGTTGAGCTGGAAGGTGAGAAACTAACTTCCCAAGTTAAGGGTAGGATTGTGTATAATGAGCAGAGAATGCCCATGGCAATAGTAATGATAATAATAATAATAGTAATGGTATTTGTTAAGCACTTACCATGTGCCAATCACTGTTCTAAGGATTGGGGTAAATGTAAGATAATCAGGTTGGGCATAGTTCCTGTTCCACATGAGGCTAACAGTTTTTATACCCATTTTACAGATGAGATAACTGAGGTACAAAGAAGCTAAGTGACTTGCCCAAGGTCACACAGCAGACAAGTGGAGGAGCTGGGATTACAGCCCACATCCTCTAACTCTCAAACCCATGCTTTTTCTACTAGGCCATGCTACCTCCCTAAGCCTGTGACAATTCTGAGCTAATCTTGGCTGAGACCAACTGGAAATTGACTGGGAACTGCACCAGGATGTAGGTGGTGTTGACCTGTGGGAATTAACCTGTGTCCTAGTCACAGCAACTAACAGTTGAAGAGTTTTATTTGTTGAGAATCTTAATCCTCTTAAATGGGATTAAGACTGTGAGCCTCACATGGGACCAGCCGATCAATTTGTATCCTCCCCAGAACAGTGCTTTGCACATAGTAAGTGCTTAACAAATGCCATCATCATTATTATTATTATTATCTCACCTCACTACTCTCCTTCCACAACCCAGGCTGCACACTTCACTTCTCTAATGCTAACCTTCTCACTCTACCCCTATTGGCATTCCTAAGATATAAGAGTTATTGTAAATTCTCTTCACCCAATAAACTCTTTTGTATTTTTACATGTAATCATTTGAGAATTAGCTTTCCAAATAATGAAGTTTCTACCTTTTTTAAAGTGGCATTTGTTAAGTGCTTGCTATGTGTCAGGCACTATATTAAGTGTTGGGGTAGGTACAAGATAATCAGGTTGGATGCAATTCTTGACCCTCATGGGTTTACAGTTTTAAACCCATTTTACAGATAAGGTAACTGAGGTACAAAAAAAGTTAAGTGACTTGCTCAGAGTTACACAGCAGACAAGTGGCAGAATGGGGATTAGAACTCAGGACCTCTGTCTCCCGGGCCTGGGCTTGATCCACTAAGCCACGCTGCATCCCTACTTCACAATAAAACCAGTTTAATATTTCATTCATTCACTGAGCACTTAAGGTGTGCAGAGCACTGTACTAAGTGCTTGGGAGAGTACATACAGACACATTCCAGAACAATCTTACAGGTTAGAGCTGGAGAGACAGACAACAGAACAAATAAATAAATTACAGATTGCTGTGGGGCTGGGAAGGGGGGAAGAGCAAATAGAGAAAGTCAGAGCAACACGCAGGGAGTGGGAGATAAGGAAAAATGGGACTTAGTCTGAGAAGACATTTTGAAGAAACCTTCAATAGGGATTTGAAAGGGGGGAGAGGAGGAAGGGCATTTCAGGCCAGAGGCAGCACATGGGCAAGGGGCCGTTGGCAAGACAGGAAAAACCGAGGCACAGTGAGAAGGTTAGCACTAGAGGAGCTATTGTATTACAGGCTGAATGTAGAAGGAGAGTAGCAAGGTGAGGTAAGAGGGGGAAAAGGTGATGGAGTTCTTTAAAACCAAAAGTGAGGAGTTTTTGTTTGTTTCATGTCCTGAACGCTTTTGTGGAAAAACGATCCAGGCAGCAGAGTGAAGTATGGACTGGAGTTGGGAGAGACGGGAGGCTGAGAGGTCAGAAAGGAGGCAGATGTAGTAATCAGTGCGGGATATGATGTTGATTATATTGTATTAATGTGGTAGCACTTTGAATGGAGAGGAAAGGACTCATTTTAGTTATGTTGTGAAGGTGGGACTGACAGGATTTAGTGATGGATTGAATATTAGGATTTCATGACAGGGAGGAGTTAAAGAAAATGCCAAGATTACAGGTTTATGAGACAGGGAGGTGGTGCCACCTATAGTGATGGGAAAGTCAGGGGGAAGAGAGGTTTTGGGTGGAAGATAGGGAGCCCTGTTTTGGACATGTTATGTTTGAGGTGACGGGAGGATACTCATATAGAGTTGCCTTGAAGGCAGGAGGAAATGTGAGACTGGAAAGGGGGAGAGAGATCAGGGCTGGAAATGTAGACTTGATCTGTCTATGTATGCAGATGAAAGAGATAGTAGTTGAAGGCATGGGGGCGAATGAATTCCCTAATGGAATTGGTGTAGATGGAAAAAAGAATGGGACCCAGAACTGAACCTTGAAAGACCATCCACAGTCAGGTGCTGGGAGGCAGAGGAGGGGCCCATGAAGAAGACTATGAATGAACGGCCAGAGACGTAAGAGGAGAACCAGGAGAGGGCAGAGTCAGTGAAGCCAAGATTGAATAATGTTTTTAGGAGAAGTGGTGGTCCACAGAATTGAAGGCAGCTAAGAGGATGAAGGAAGATTATGATGGAGTTGAGGCCATTGGATTTTTTCAAAAAGGACATCATTTGTGCCCATGAGAGGGTGTTTCTGTGGAGTGAAGGGGATGGACGGCCAGACTGGAGGAGGTAAATGAGGGAACTGGGGGAGAGAGATTTGAGACAGGGAGTGTAGACAAGAAGTTTGGTTAGGATTGGTAGGAAGGAGATGGGGCGATATCTGGTTGGAGCTCTGGGGTTAAGGGAGGGGTGTTTAGAATAGGAGAGACATAGGCATATTTGAAAGCAGTGAGAAGAAGCCATTGGAGAGCAAAGTGTTGAAGATGGCTGTTAGGGAGGGAAGAATGGAGGGGGTGAGAGTTTTGATAAGGTGCGAAGGAATAGGGTCAGATGTGCAGGTGGAGAGGTTGACTTTTGAGAGGAGACAGGAGCTCTCCTGTAGAGATGCTGCTGGGAAGGATGGGAGAGTTGAAAAGCGGGCGGGAAGGAGGAGGGATTGAGGATGGGCAGGGTTGATTTTAGGGAGCTCATACCTGATGTTTTCTTAATAAAGTAGTAAAAAGTAATAATAAGTAATAAATAAGTAATAAAGTTCTTAATGCCTCAGCTCATTGGGGGCAAAGGGTGGGGGAATTAGGGGAGAGGGGGATTGAGGAGGGAGTTAAAATTCTGGAACAAATGACAAGGGCAATGGATGTATGTGTGAATAAGGGTGGTGAAACATTTTTTTCCCGGCAAAGGAACGAGCAGAGTTAAAGCATGCAAGGTTAAACTTGAAGTGAATAAAGTAGGCCTTACATTTAGATTTCCATCAGCAGCACTCTGTAACTCGAGCACAGGAGGAAAGGAGGTGGATTGTGCAGGTGATACAAAGCTGTGAGTTAGTGGTACCTTTTTGGCAAAGTGAAGGGGGCGAGTGAGTTGAGTACAATAGAGAACTTTTTTTGAGAGCATGTAGTTGGTCATCCAGGGAGGGTAGTTCGGGTATGGAGACTAAATACGGCATTATGAGTTGGAAAGATTGGATGGGATCCAAAGATCAGAGGTCTCAGTGGAGGAATAGTACAGATATCAGGGGAGGAGTTGTGTGGAAGAGGAGGTAAATTAGGAGGTTTTGGTCAGACAGTAGAATTTCAGAGATGGTGAGTGGAGAGATTGTACAGTGGTTAGAGATAATGACATCAAGTATGTTTCCATTTTGCTGAGTGAGTGAGGTGGGGTGGAGCAGGAGGTCAATGGAATTGAGGAATGATAAAGGTCTGGCAGCAGAAGGGTCATCAGGAACATCTGTGTGGATATTGAAGTCCTCAAGTATCACTATGGGCATAGAGAAAGAGAGAAGGAATGTGAGTTGTATTTGCTTATGTAGGTGCCTTCAAGCTCCAGCCCCAGGAGGTTTCCTTTTTTCCCAAGGAGGCGCTAAAGAAAATAAAAAATATATATTAGGTTCCCCTCTATGAACCAGATTATAACAAGAATTTCTGAGAGAAAGGAGACAGAATAGAAATTTCAAACCAGGTGATTAATGCCCAACCGCTGAAGCCACCCCAAGAGTTCTAAGCTCTTCTTTACCAAAGACACATACCCTTTTCACAACATAGGCTAGTCCATCTCATCATAAACCATTTTATACAAGCGGGAACACAGAAGTTGCACTCAATCCCTGCACATTCATCCTTGGCATGGCTATCAAATAACACATTATAAACCCTTTGCCTAGGGCAAAGGCTAACCTCTCATGAGAGGCAGCTTTCTCCATTCATTCATTCAATCATATTTATTGAGTGCTTACTGTGTGCAGAGCACTGTACTAAGCACTTGGAAAGTACAATTCTGCAACTGACCCACACCTGGCTCACAGTCTCAGATTGGCTTTCTGGGTCTCCAATTTAAGAAACTTGGCTAATGCCAATTTCAATGCATGTTTTGTTCCCTGTAGTCGTCTCTATCTCTCAGAAGTAGCTTATCTATCCATCCTGAACTCCTTATGCTCCAGGATTACTAATAGTCCCCACAGTTCCATCTCACAGCTTTCCCTCCCGATCTGAGCAATCCTTTCACCACCCCTTGCAGGACTCTTGCATAAAAGATCCCATAGAAACAGAGAAGGGGACATTTTCGTCCTGGGCAAACCCTATTTCTCCACTCGTTTGGTTACCCACTGCTCTGGTCCCCAGGTTCCCAGTGCCCTTGTTATCAAGTATCCCTGGATCTACCGCCCAGAGCCCGAAGCTAGGAGCTGAGCTTGTTCCTGAGCTCACACTCCTCAATTTAGAGAGGAGAATGTGATAGTTTGTCTGAGCCCTACTGAGAGCTCACCTCCTCCAGGAGGCCTTCCCAGACTGAGCCCCCTCCTTCCTCTCCCCCTCCTCCCCCTCTCCATCCCTCCCACTTTACCTCCTTCCCCTCCCCACAGCACCTGTATATATGTATATATGTTTCTACGTATTTATTACTCTATTTTATTTGTACATATTTATTCTATTTATTTTATTTTGTTAATATGTTTTGTTTTGTTACCTGTCTCCCCCCTTCTAGACTATGAGCCCACAGTTGGGTAGGGACCGTTCCCTATATGTTGCCAACTTGTACTTCCCAAGCGCTTAGTACAGTGCTGTGCACACTGTAAGCGCTCAATAAATACGATTGAATGAATGAATGATCATGATGCCTAGTTCCTGTCCAAGGTACTCTGCTTCAGTCCCCTGCTTCTGGGACCCAAATCCGGGGATCACATTCAAGAACACTTACACTTTTGAGAAGCAGTGTTGCCTAGTGGAAAGAAGTTGGGTCTGGGAGTCAATGGATTTGGGTTCTAATCCCATCCCTGTCACGTGTCTTCTGGGTGACCTTGGGCAAGTGTCTTAACTTCTCTGTGCCTATCTCATCTATAAAATGGGGATTACGATTGTGTGCCCCATGTGAAATATGGACTGTATTCAAACTGATTAGCTTGTGTCTACTCCAGAGCTTAGTACAGTAACCGACACATAGTGCCTGGTGCTTAGAAAAACAAACAAACAAAAAAGCACTTCTGAAGACTTCTGACTCATAAAAGTCAGAGGTCTCACATAAGTCCATGTTTCCAAATGATTATTTAGTCACAACTGTTATTTTCAATTGAACAGCTAATTTATATTCAATTATTCAGTGAACTCTCAAATTCCTCCTTTGGTTCTGTTTACAGCCAGCCAAGATCAGGTTTCTCTTTTTTTTTCTCCACCAAGACCCCAGGGGTTCTTTTCAAGAGGAACCTGGGAAGAGACCCTAGGAAAGTGGAGTAACAAAAGTCCTCTCTGACCTCAGGCTCTAATGGTACATAGACCTTCTTGCTAACTCTGCTTTGAGGTAGAACCTAAGAGGCCCAATCACATCACTCTTCCTTGAGGGCAGGGGACATATCTACCAAGTCTGTTGTACTCTCCCAAGTGTTTAGTTCAGTGTTCTGCGCATAGTAAGCACTCAGTAAATATCACTGATTGATGAATTGATGGACTGGACACAATCCAGTTCATCCAGTCATAGTCACACAAGGACTCACAGTATCAGAAGGAGAGAGAATAGGTGTTATATCCCCAATTTCAGATGAGGTAACTGAGGCCCAGAGAAGTTATGAAAATTGCCCAGTGTCACCCAGCACTCCAGGGGAGCCTCTTCTTGCCACTCCTGCTCTGCAAGAGAAGAAAGTAGAAGATAAGTCCACAGAGAATTAGAAGAATAGTTTTGGAATATAGAAAGGAAATTTCAGGATGGTAGGAATTCCCTTGGAATTATTAACATGCACGTGAAAAGTTGATAACCATCAATCTTTGTCTCCAAAACTCATATCACCACTATCAGAGAGACAATTAGCCTCAGTGAATCATTTGTGTTCTTTATAGTCTTAATTGGTCTCACCTCTTATGGGGTATATCAATTAATATGTACCCAGTGGGCAACATATAAAGGCAAGCATTTTCCATTTGCCCACTCCTACCATATAGAAAAGTGACTCCTTCTGCGTCCAAGCGCTTAGTACAGTGTTTTGCACACAGTAGGCACTCAATAAATACGATTGAATGAATCGTTTGACTTTTCTGTTTATAATTCATTTGTTGTCCCTTCCTCAGAGTGATGTCCGTTTTGAGTATTCAAAAATGTTATGAATGCCCTGTTCACACCCTCCTCGATTTCTTTGGCCTCAGGCTACATTTTTTTAGGCTGAATGTCTTACTCTTTCCTCTAAAGTTGTTGCCCCTTCCTAATGCTTCATCTTCTCCAGCTCTACTGTGCCGTCTTAAAACTCCATAAAATATTCCAGATGAAGGTTTAAATAACATGGTTTAAAATATTTCCATAGCTAAGTCTTTCGTTCTTTAATCCTCTGGGTTATAAACTCACTGTGGAGAATAGTCTGTTATATTGTTATTTTGTATTCTCCCAAGTGCTTAGTACTGTACTCTGCATGCAATTAAGTGCTCAATAAATACGATTGACTGATTGATTAATTGATTGTGGTATTTGTTAAATGCTTTCTATGTATCAAGAATTGTACTAAGTACTGGGGAAAATACCAAATAATCAGTTCACAAGCAGTCATAGTCTCACATGGGAATCACAGTATCAGAAGGAGAGAGAATAGGTGTTTTATCCCCAATTTCAGATGAGGTAACTGAGGTCCAGAGAAGTTAAGAAAATTGCCCAGGGTCACCCAACAGACAAGTGGTAGATCCGGGATTAGAACACGGATATCTCTGACTCTCAGGGCTTTGCTCTCTCCTCTAGACCATGCTGCTACTTCTTGATGATGCCCAGGGTGTAGTAGTCTGTTTTCGATTGCTTCTGCACAATAAACCCTATTTGGCTTGGGAGCCTCTCCAAATTTTCTCCTGCTTTTGTGGACAAGTGAGGGGTGACAGTGTGAGCTTGTGTTTGAGTGTTTAAGAGCACATGCATATGAGACTGTGTTTAGTCAGGCATATGACTGACTAGCTCTCTTCCTCCCTTCAAAGCCCTACTGAGAGCTCACCTCCTCCAGAAGACCTTCCCAGACTGAGCCCCTCTCCTTCCTCTCCCCCTCCTCCCCCTTCCCATCCCCACTTACCTCCTTCCCCTCCCCACAGCACCTGTATATATGTATATATATATTTGTACACATTTACTACTCTATTTTATTTGTACATATTTATTCTATTTATTTTATTTTGTTAATATGTTTTGTTTTGTTGCCTGTCTCCCCCTTCTAGACTGTGAGCCCGCTGTTGGGTAGGGACCGTCTCTATATGTTGCCTACTTGTACTTCCCAAGCGCTTAGTACAGTGCTGTGCACACAGTAAGTGCTCAATAAATACAATTGAATGCGTGAATGAATGAATATGAGTTTGTGTGAGAAGGTGAAAGACCACGTATGGAAGTGTGAGTAGGAGAAAGAATATGTGGCTACAACAGGATGAGCAAATGAGGGCTGTTTTGGGTGAAGAAGAGTATGTGATGGTATCTGGGACATAGAGAGAGTAAAAGGAATGGTGTTCGGCTGAGGAGATTGGGTGTATACCTCCATGTATATACCTCAATTATCTGCCTCTTTTCTCTGTCTCTGTCTTTCGTGCCTTTTTTCTATGCTATAAACTTAGTACCCCTGGCCATGCCCCATAGAAGCCCTAACCAATCAATCAATCAATAGTATTTAATGAGTGCTTATTGTGGGCAGAGCAGTGTACTAAGCGTTTGGGAGAAGCCAGTGCAAAGTACCACAAGAATACAGACTGGAGGGGGAGACAGGCATTAAAATAAATTACAGATGGATATTTGCATAGATTGAAATTGGCCTCTTATGGAAGGGGTCCTACTAGAGATGGAGTTTTGCCTTTCCTAACCCTGTCAACATCGTAACCCTCATTGTGTGGACAGGAGAACCAATTCCAATAATGAAGGCAGCAGCACCAGCCCATTCACCCTCCTCCCCTTTGTTATTGACTTTCATCCTATATCAGCTATTTCAGGCAATTACTCTCTTCTCAAATCCCCTGTCCTCCCGCCTCCACTATCTCTTGACCCTAACGACCTGGTCACTTAATTCACTGATAAAATAGAAGTCAACAGACATTATCTCCCTAAAATTCTCCCACTGCTCTCCAGTCCCCCCCTCCTCCTGCCCCGCTCTTCAACTCTCCCATCTTTCCCAGCCTTATATCAAGAGATTTCCTGCCTCCACTCAAAATTTACCCCTTCCACCTACATCCAAACCCCATCCCTTTATACCTATCAAAACACTTGCCCCCTCCCTTCTTCTTTCTCTGTCCCTCATCTGCAACCATTCATTTTCCAATGGCTTCTTCACCACTCCTTGCAAATATGCTCATGTGTCCCCTATTTTAAAAACACTCTCTCTTGACTCAATGGGTCTTTCCAGTTATCACCTTATCTCCTTCCTCTCCCATTCTTCTCCAAAATCCTTGAGTGAGTTGCCTACATCCACTGTCTCCACCTGTCCTCCATTTCTCTCCTTGAATCCCTCCAATCTCGTTTCTGCCCCTTCATTCCATGAAGACAGGGTCCTCTCTAAGGTCTCCGATGACTGCTACACCATCTCAATTCTCCTTGATCTCTCAGTGGCCTCCAGCATCATGGACTACAGACTTTCCATGGAAAAAATATCCAACCTTGGCTTTACTGATACTGTCCTCTCCTGGTTTTCTGCCTATCTCTTCAGCCACTCTTTCTCAGTCTCTTTAACAGGCTCCTCCTCTACTTTCCACCACTTTATTATGGGGGTTCATAAAGACTCAGTTCTGATTCCACTTCTCTTCTTCATCTATACCCACTCCCTTGGAAAACTCATTTGTTTCCATGGCTTCAACTACCATCTCTACATACTTGATTTGTAAATTAACCTCTCCAGCCATGGCCTCTCCCTTTCTCTGCTATCTCACATTTCCTCTTGTCTTCAGGAACTTCTCTTCTTAAATGTCCCTCTGACACCTCAGACTTAACATTTCCAAAAAAGAATTATTTATGTACATACCCAGACCCTGTTCTCTCCCTAACCTTCTCATTCCTGTTGACAGACCCACCATACTCCCTGTTGTAGAAGCCTGTAACCTTGGTATCATCCTTGAATCACCTCACTCATTCAACCCACATATTCATTCTGTCACTGTCATGTCTTCTACCTTCCTAACATTACTAAAATATACCGTTTCATCTTCATTCAAACTGCTGCTAGGCAGATCCAAGTACTTATCCTGGTCTAGTGGATAGAGAACGGGCCTGGGAGTCAGAAGGATCTGAGTTTATAATGACAATAATAATAGTAGTATTTGTTAAGTGCTTACTATGTGCTAGGCATTGTACTAAGTGCTGGATGCAAGCAACTCGGGGTGAACACAGCCCCTGTCCCACTTGGGACTCACAGTCTCAATCCTCATTTTATAGGTGAGGTAACATTGGCACAAAGAAGTGGCTTGCCCAAGGCCACAAAGTGGACAAGTGATGGAGCTGGGATTAGAACCCATGACCTTCTGACTACCGGGCCCAAGTCCTATGCACTATCACATGCTGCCTCTCATGCCATGCTCCTCCTCTGGTTCTAATCCTGACTCCACCACCTGTCTGCTATGTGATCTTGGGTAAAGATCACTTAACTTTTCTGTGCTTCAGTTACCTCATCTGTAAAATGGGATTAAGACACTTATCCCCATGTGGGACAGGGACTGTGTCTAACCTGATTAGCTTGTATGTACAACAGTGCTTGACATATAGTAAGTGCTTACCAAATACCGTTATTATTATTATTGTTATCCTGCCTTGACTAATGCCATCAGCGTCCTTGCTGACCTTCTAGCCTCCTTTTTCTCTCCAGTCCAGTCTGTACTTCACTCTGCTGCCCGTATCATTTTTCTGCAGAAACGGTCAATCCATATTTCCTCGCTCCTCAATAAACTCCAGTGGTTGTCCATCCACATCCACATCAAAGAGAAACACATTTTCATCAGCTTGGAATCACTCGATCAACTTGCCCCCTCCTAGCGTACCTCAGTGATTTCCTAAACCCTTCTCACTTCATTCCTTTAGCATCATTTGGCTCACAGTAGCAACCACTGGAGGTTCTTGAGGAGTGGGGAAACATGGACTGAATGGGTCTGTAGAAAAAGTGTTGAGATAAAGCATCGATCTGGGAATCAGACAGACCTAAATTATAATCCTTGCTTCACAATTTCTCTGCTGTGTGGCCTGGGACAAATAACATAACTTCCCTATGCTTCAGTTACCGCATCTGTAAAATGGAGACAAAGACTGTAAACCTCATCCGGGACAAGGACTGTATCCAAACTTATTAGCTAGTGTCTACACTGGTGCTTAGTATAGTGCCTGGCACATAGTAAGAGCTTAACAAATGCCATTTAAAAAAACAATGACTGGTGCAGCAGTGTGAAGTATGGACTGGCACGGGAAGAGGCAGGAAGCAGGGAGGTCAGTAAAATGGATGATTCTGTAATCAAGGTAGGATAGGAAGAGTTCTTGGATTAATCTGGTAACACCTTGGCTAGGAGAGGAAAGGGCAATTATTAGTGATGCTGTGAAGGTTGAAACTAACGGATTTCTTGACAGATTAAATATTTGAGTTGAATGTGAGTGATGAGTTGAAGATAATGCCAAAGTTAAGGGCTTGTGAGAGAAGAAGGGTGTTGGCGTTGTCTGCAATGGAGGGAAAGGCATGTGGAGAACAGTACTTGGGTGGGAAGATGAAGAGTTCTTTTATGAACATATTAAATTTCAGGTGTTGGCTAGACATCCAAGTAGAGGTGTCCTGAAGGTGAAAGAAAATGCGAGACTGCAGAGGAGAGTCATCTGGACTGGAGATATAGATTTAGGAATCATCTGCATAGTGATGACACTCGAAGCCATGGGATTGAACTATTTCTGAAAGAGAGTGGGTAGAGATGGAGAATAGAAGGGCACTGAGAACTGAACCTTCAGGGACTCCCAGTTAGGGGTTGGGAGGCAGGGAAAGAGCACATGAAAGAGACTGAAAAGGAGTGATCATGGAGATAGGAGCAGAAACAGAAGAGGGCAGTCTCAATGAAGCAGAGGTTGAATAATGTTTCTAAATAAAGGGAGTGATTGACAGTGCTCAAGGCAGTTGAAAGGTCAATGAGGATTAGGATGGAGTAGAGGTCATTTTATTTGTCAAAAAGATCACTGATGACTCATAGGAGGACAGTTTCCATGTAGCACATGAGGCAGAACCCCGTTCGCGGGGTGGGGGGGGAGGGGCAAAGAGAGAATTGGAGGACAAGAAGTGGAGACAGCGAATGTAGACAACTTGTTAAAGGAATTTGCAGAGTAATGGTAAGAGGGAGATAGGGTGATTACTGGAGAGAAGTGTGGGGGTCAAGAGTGGGTTTCTTTAGGATAGGGTAGACAGAGCAGGTTTGAATCAATCAATGAATCAGTCAATTGCATTTAACAAATGCTTACTGTGTGCAGATCACTATTCTAAGCAATTGGTACCAAGTACAGAGTTGGCTGACATGTTCTCTGCCCACAAGGCTCATACAGGACTAAACTGTAAAAACCCCGGGGTGATGTGTGGTTGGTGCTGGGACTGTGGGGAGTGGTGGAATCAGGGTGACTCCACAGCTCAAGTCCTGCCAGGAATTCCTCCCCCAGCCCCACCACACTTCGCCTGTGATTTAGGGGGTTGTCTACACAGGCCACAACGTCCTCTGCTGGGAAATGGGGGATGGATGTCAGGAAGTTCTCCGCTCCCCATTTCTCACTGACACTTTCTGACTTTGTCACCTCTCCCAGCCTCCTGCCTGATGCAACCCCTGCCAACTCCATGATCACATATGGGACTGACACTGTGGGCAAGGCAAACAACTCCCTCGCCCTCCTGCCATTGACCTCCTGAGGACTCAGGGTCAAGAAGACTGAGGGGAAGATGACAACTTATTTCAAGCCTGTGTTTTGGTCGAAGTTGCAAGGACACAGGTGTGGAGCTCCCAGGCAGAAACGATCCCTAGAGCTCCCCAGTCTGGGCTGAGGCCACGTGGCTCAGGTTGGGGACCAAAGAGACAGGTAGGGGAGGAGGCAGCTGGGTCCTTCCTCAGCAAGAAACCAAGATTGCCTTAGGTTTGCTCCAAGGGACCAGTCAGAGGTCGGGGAAACTGCTCAGAAGTGTTTTCCTTGTCACTGGTGTCTATCCAGGTTTTCATGAAAAGGTCAGCACTGTGGCATCAGGTAGGAGACTGGAAGAAATAATAAGGTTTAAAGTGTCAGGAAGCGAGACTGGCCATCCCAGACTCCATTTTCCTGTCCACACAGCAGAGGGCTCTTTGTCTAGGCAGGACAGCCCTCTGGGAGGAGGTCAATCTCCACATCCTGACCTAAGTTGTGAGTTCACACTGCTTCCCACACTGGGTGTACCTTGAAGAAGCAGCATGAGTAAGTGGCAAGAGGACGGGCTTGGGAGTCATAGATCGTGCATTCTAATCCTGGCTCTGCTACCTGTCTGCTGGGTGACCTTGGGCAGTCACTTAACTTCTTTGGGCTTCAGTTACCTCATCTGTAAAATTGGGATCAAATCTGTGAACTGTGTATCTACCCAAGCACTTAGAACACTGTTTGGCACATAGTAAGCGCTTAACAAATACCATTATTATTAGTAGTAGTATTATCAACACAGACATTGCCCCAATATCACTGCCTAGGAAAGGGGCTCCATCTTTCTTGCATCTTCTCTAACAACAGAACCGAGAGTCCAGTGAGAGCGTGAGCACGACTTTTCACCCTCTAACCTGCCTTTCCAAACTGTATCCTGCAGCTTTGGGCTGTCCTAGCTACAAACCTGAACCTAGCAATTCCTTCGTGACTGCTGGAAGCAGGCGAGGCTGGACTGCTGTCAGAAAAGATGTGGCCTGGGACAGAATTGTTGCTTAGAAACAACCCAGGTTCAGGGCCAGAACAGTTCTCAGACAGAGCTGACTCCTGGTGCCCAACTATAGTCTTTAGGACCGGATTAATCCCTGAGCCAGTTCTGCCCCTCACCCTGGCCAGCCAAGCCCATTATCACCTGGCCAACCAAGCTCCCACCTCTCTCTGACCCACAGCCTCGTCCTGTATCCCCAGGCAGGGAGAACGTCCTGCACTACTGAGAAGCGGCGCCTGGGTGGAGGCTCAAAACACAGCCCCACCTTGGGCTGAGGTGGAAGCCGCCTTCACTGACAGAGCAAACGTAGCTGTGACATGAGCTCTGGGCCACGAGTCCCAGGCCACAGACCCGTGAGCAAAATGGATAGAAAAAAGCAGGACATGATGTATTTTATCATCTGAGATTCCTCCTCCCGACTCCATCTGGGATTTGGGTGTTCCTGAATTGATGCTAAGGGGAGAACTCTGAAGGTATAGCCATCCAGAGCTGCTCTCATTATTTCTGAACCCAGACAAGCTCTGGAACTCTCTCCCTCCTGATTTCTCAGAGAGTAAAGCTCCTTGTTGACAGGTGCCAAATCTCTTACCGAGAATCATTGTTGCCTTTGGAAAGAACACAGGTCTGGCAAGCAGGGGATCTGGATTCTCATCCTTGCTCTGTCACTTAGTGTGGTGAGAACTTCTACAGATCACTTAACGTCTTTGTTCTTCAGGTTCATCAGCTGTAAAGCAGGATTGTGGGTCATGCACCATGCCTACCATCTTAACTATACTCTCCCAAATGCATAGTACAGTGCTTTGCCCAAATTAAGTGCTCAATGCGTAGCACTGATTGATTGAATATTCATTCAACTGCATTTATTAAGCATTTACTATGTGCAGAGCACTGTCCTAAGTGCTTGGGAATGAACAATACAACAATAAAAAGTGAAAATTCCTGCCCACAACGAGCCTATTGTCTAGAGATTAGCTCACAATCTAGAGTAATTACCTATTCTCCCTTCCACTTGGGCTGTAAGACCAAATGTGGTACTGGGGCTGCGTCTCACCCGATTATCTTGTATCTACCCCAGTGATTGCTCCAGTGCTTAGCCTTTAGTAAGCAATGAATGAATACCACAATTGTTATTACTGGTAAGTGATTGAAAGGTGCGCTATACAAGGCTCTTGGGAAGTACGTAATTATGAAATGACACGTTCCTGGCCTACAAGGAGCTCCCGCTTCATGGAAAGTAAAACTTCAAATTATTTACAATGACTAACAGCCTTTGGGGAACTGCCCCTTATCTCTCTTATGTATTCCCAGAAGGACGACCCCACCTTTACCCCAAGCCCTTAACTCTGACTGCTTTTCCCAGAATCCTTCAGGTTAGGTCACTACATTCATTTAATCATATTTATTGAGTGATTACTGTGTGCAGGGCACTATACTAAATGCTTGGGAAAGTACAGCACAACAATAAAACAATCGGTTGTTATAGAGACTGTCCCCAGAACAGCGGTTGTACTCAGGAAGACGGGCATGTTGGGACGCTTGAGGACTTGGAGGGAGGGTTCTGATGGGTGGACAGATAGGCACCTGGACACAGCACAGTGCCCAGGCCTTCCTCGATGATGTTACTCCCATCTGCTTCTACCTTGACTTCAGGAGAGTTCTCACTATGGGCAGGGAAAATGTCTGTTATGTTGTGTTATACTATCCCAGTTGCTGAGTACACTGCCATGCACACAGTAATTGCTCGATAAATACAATTGATTGATTGATTGAGTTTTAGGGCAGAAGGTTTGGCGGTAGGCCTCCAAACTGAGCTCAGGAGAACATCGGGAAATTGAGCCTAGGGCTACTACAGGAGTACACTCTCCTCTGTAAACAGGTCACTGAATTTGATTTCGACTTGAGTTCTGAAGTGAATCTTCCCAGTCGACTCTCCCACCCGCTTTCAGTGTGGGCCTCCTGTGGGCCAGGAGGCATGAATAACTTGGTTTCCTTAGCTCCTGTTTCAGTGCTGGTAATGCAAATGCTCAATAAATATTTCTGGTGCTGGGAGGCTAAGCAGTGAGGCTTAGTGGATATACCGTGGGCCTTGAGTCAGAAGTAGGTGGGTCCTAATCTGTCTATCTGTCTGCTGGGTGACCCTGCTCAATCAGTGAATCAACTGATTGACCCTGCACAAAATACTTACACCCACTGTGCCTGTTTCCTTATCTGTAAAATGGGGATTAAATACCTTTTCTCCCTCTCCCCTAGACCGTGAGCCCTATATTTGACAGAGACTGTTCCCAGCATAATTATCTTTGGTCTTCCCCACTGCTGGGTAAATAGTGAGCACAGAGCAATATCATAATGATCAGTTTTTATTAGGGCACATGGCTGGGAACCTTTTTGTGGGAGCGGTTCAGGGAGGGGAGCCTGAATCCCATGTATTGTAAACTCCTGCTCAGTTCACAGTAGATCCTGAAGCTTGTCAGTGCCACTTCGCTCCTATGAGTACAAGGTTCTTCTGTCCATCCCCAGAGGAAACCTGAGTGAGTCCTGAGGACCCCATCTCCCACAATTGCATGTCCAGTCTGCTCGAATCCCTACAGCCACAGCCCCCTGGCATCGCACAGCTCAGGGCAGGATGGACAAGGGGAGAATCTATCTACTACTCATTTAAAAAAAAACTGCTCAATGAATCTCTTCAACCTTGAAGCTCATCTTGCTAATGTGGACAGAGGTAAAGGCCTAGACCTGCCCTGCTGTCAAGATGGAGCTATGGGTGGCACAGTCCTCCAGTAGGGAGGGAGTTTCTAATAGAAGAATAGCTCTGGGCATGTTACTCCCCTCCTCAAAAATCTCCAATGGCTCCCAGTAAACCTACGCATTAAGCAAAAACTCCTCACTCTCGGTTTCAAGGCTCTCCATCACCTTGCCCCCTCCTACCTCACCTCCCTTCTCTCCTTCTCCAGCCCAGCCTGCACCCTCCACTCCTCTGCAGCTAACCTCCTCACTGTACCTCGTTCTCACCTGTCCCGCTGTCGAACCCGGCCCACTTCCTCTCCATGGCCTGGAATGCCCTCTCTCCACACATCTGCCAAGCTAACTCTCCTCCTCCAGGAGGCCTTTCCGGATTGATCCCCATTTTTCCTCTTCTCCTCCCCATCCCCCGCGCCCTACCTCCTTCACCTCCCCACAGCACCTGTAAAAACATGTTTGTACAGATTTATTCCTCTATTTTACTTGTACAGTACATATTTTCTATTCTATTTCTTTTGTTAATGATGTTCATCTAGCTTTATTTCTATTTATTCTGATGACTTGACACCTGTCCACATGTTTTGTTTTGTTGCCTGTCTCCCACTTCTAGACTGTGAGCCCGTTGTTGGGTAGGGACCGTCTCTATATGTTACCAACCTTTACTTCCCAAGAGCTTAGTACAGTGCTCTGCACACAGTAAGGGCTCAATAAATACGATTGAATAAATGAATGAATGAATGGTGGTGGCTTTCTCAGGCAGTGACCACCCGAGCGATGTCAGTTGGTGCAGGGAGCTCTGGAGGCGTGGGGGATCCCAGACCTCAGAGTCTTCTGTGACTTTCAATGCCCATCTCCAATCAGTCATCACCTCCTTTTGGGTCTACGTTCACAACACATCTAGAACCTGCCAAACTGTCCCCATCCTAACTGCCACCATGCATGTCTGCGCACATAGTTTTCTGCCTTGACTTCTGGCTCAGCCACCTCGATGATGTCCCAGGCTCCATTCTTTCCCCACTCCAGTCCGTACTCCACTCTCCTAATCAGATCATTTTCTGAAAAATCCTTCAGCCTCTGACTCCTCGACCCCAAGGGTTGCCCATCCTTCTCCACAACAAGCAGAAGCTCCATGCCATCAGCTTTAAAGCACTGAATCAACCATCTCCCTCCTGCTTATTCTTGCACATCTCCCGCTGCAACCCAGTCCATACCAATTTGATCCTTTAACAGGAACGTGTTTACGTACTCCATCTTATTTCTTTAGCTGTTGACCTTTTTCTTACATCCTCTCTCTGGCTAGGAAATTCTCTCCCCTTTCACTCTGGTCCTAGTGAGTTTCACTGTGGCTTTCCTGGCAAGGAGAATGTCTAACAGCTTCATCGAGGCCAGGTTCATCATGATTGGCCTGCTGATGTTCTGCAGCATCTGGGCCGCCTTCCTCCCATGTACCAGATTACCAAACAGAAGACAATGGAGATCTTTTGCATCCTCGCTTCTGGGACATGGCTTCTCGTCTGCATCTCTAGCCCCAAGTGCTAAGTGATCCTACTGCAGCCCACCAAGAACACCGGGGAATCGTTGAAGAGAAAATAATCCCAGGGACATTAGTTCAAGGCTGTTTCTTTTATTGTCTAACATTTTTCTCAACCCTAATTTTACTACAGTGGCAGGAGCAAAGAAAACAGAAATCCTGTCAGAGACATCCAGCAGGGATTTGGTAGCCAACCCGAATCATTGTCAGGACTGGATGCTCCCATGGATCACTGAGGTGTTTGTCCCATGGCCTCCTGGGTTCCATGCCGCCTCCAATCTGGACTCTGACCGAGACTTCTGCTGTCACCTGCCTGGTTGCCCTGGGGAACATTCCAGGCTAGGACGGGGTGCAGTGGAGTGGCTGCGCTGTACACATGACTCCAGGAGTCTTGGGCAATTTTCCTTGCAGGGCAGAGTCTGGTGGGGATGGTGTAGAAACTCATGGAAGTTCCTGAGCTGAGCAGATGCATAAAGCTCGGGAGAGAGAGGAACTCCCTGCCTCAGGGGCAGATAATGGGGGGGTGGACGACAGAGATCAAGGTTACCGATACAGGCTAGTGGGACATAACTCTTATACATTCGTTCAATCCTATTAATTGAGCGCTGACTGTGTGCAGAGCACTGTACCAAGCGCTTGGGAAGTACAAGTTGGCAACATATAAAGTCGGTACCTACCCAGCAACGGGCTCACAGTCTAGAAGGAGACTAGAAGGAAATCTTAGGAAGGAAAATCCCTTCCCTATTTACCCTACTTTCTGCATCAGCTATGCACTTAGGTCTGCATTCCTTAAGCCCTTTAATATTCACCTCACCCAAAGCTCCTCTACACATAAGTCCATATCTTTTATCCTCTGTCTCCTCCCGTATACGTAATTTATCTTAATCACTCTCTTCCCCATCTACACTGTAGGCTCCTTTTGGTAAGGGATCACACTTACCAATTTTATTGTATTGTAATCACTCATGGGTTTCAGGTAGACCTCTGTAAACCTAAAGGGCTAAATAAATACCATAGATTGTTGGAATTATGGACTGATCCATCGGGATGAAAGTATCTCTTTTTTTCAACCCCTGTTTCCCTGCCTCCCCATCTCTTGTCCCTAATCACCTGGACTCCTTCTTCATTAAGAATATTGAAACCATCAAGACATGATCTCCCTTTAATCTCCCCTCCTGTTCATTCCCTCCCCATTTCTGCATCTTATTCAAAACTCCCATCTTTCCCATTTTTCAGTATCTCAACAGGACATCTCCTGCCTTCTCTTAAAATCCACCCCCTTCACTTACACACCCATCTCCATGCCTTCACAATTTATCAAAGCATTTTCCTCTTCTCTTCTTCCCTCCATGACTGCCATCTTCAACTATTCTCCCTCCAATGGCTTTTTCCCCACTGCTTTCAAACATGCTCAGGTATTCCCTATCCCCAAAAAACCTCTCCCTTTACCCCTCAACTCCCTCTAGTTATCACCCCATCTTTGTCCTACCATCCCTCTCCAAACACCTTGAGTGTATTGTCTACACCTGTTGTCTAAAGTTCCTCTCCTCTAAATGTCTCCATGACCACCTTCAATCTGGCTTCCATTACTTCAGGCCACAGAAACCACCCACTCAAAGGTCTCAGATGATATCCTTGACAGATCCAACAGCCTTTAATCCATCTTAATCCTCCTTGACCACTTAGCTGCCTTCGACACTGTTGACCACCCCTTTCTTCTGGAAATATTACCCAATTTTGACTCCGTTAACAGTATTCTCTCCTGGTTCTCCTATCTCTCTGGCTACTCATTCTCAATCTCTTTCGTTGACGCCTCCTCTGCCTCCCATCCCCTATGTGTGGCAGGTTCCGTTCTGGATCCCCTTCTATGTTCCATCTACACCCACTTCTTTGGAGAACTCTAATCCCGGCTCCACCACCTCTCTGCTGTGCGACCTTGGGCAAATTACTTCAATTATCTGTGCCTCAGTGATCTCAATTGGAAAATGGGGATTGAGACTGTAAACCCACGTGGGACAAGGACTGTGTCCAGCCCAATTTGCTTGTATCTACTTCAGGGCTTAGTACAGTTCCTAGCCCATAGTAAGTGCTTAACAAATACCATAATTTTTATTAGTACTACCTCTATATGGTGGATTCCCTGTCTACATCTCCAGCCCTGATCTCTTTCCCTCTTACAGTCTCACATTACTTCTTGTCTTCAGAACATGTCCTCTTGGATATCCCCCCATTCCAACACCTCCAACCTAACAAGTCCATAACAGAACTCCTCATCTTGGCACCCAAATCCTGTCCTCCCTTGATTTTCCTATCACTAATAGACAACATCATCATTCTTCCTGTCTCACAAACACATAGCCTTGGCTATGGATTTGAAGGATTTGAAGGAGGGGAGAGTAATTGTAGGATGCGAAGAGGGAAGGCATCCCAGGCCAGAAACAGGTCTGTGGCAAGACAGTTGAAAAAGAAATAGAAGGAGAAGTTTGGCGTTAGAGAAGTAAATTGTGCTGGTTGAGGTGTAGGAGGAAAGGACTGAGGTGAGGTAGGAGGGAAGAAAGTGAATGAGTGGTTTAAAGTAGATGGTAAGGGTTTTCTGTTTGATGAGGAGATGGAGGTTCTCGAGGAGTGAGGAAACACATTCTGAGAATTTTTGTGTAGAAAAATGAACCAGGGAGCAGAGTAAAGTATGGACTGGAATGGTGAGAGACAGAAAGCTGGGAGGTCAGCAAGGAGGCTGATTCCATTGTCTAGGTGGGATAGGACAAGTGCTTGAATTCATTTGGTAGCAGTTTGGATGGAGAGGAAAGGATGGATTTTAGCAACGTTGTGAATGTGGAACCAACAGGATTTAGTGATGCACTGAATATGTAGGTTGACTGAGAGCAAGGAGTCAAAGATCTTGAGGTTCAACCAAGCTTGAGGTTCAACTTTCGCAGCATTGCTACAATCGTCCCTTTCCTGTCCATTCAAACAGCGTAAATAACAACCAATGGTAATTCATGGTAATTACCACGTTAATCCTACCTCTCCTTGATTACTGCATCAGCCTCTTTGCTGACCTCTCTGCCTCCTGTCTATCCCCACTCAAGACCACACTCCACTCTGCTGTCTGGATTATCTGCTGGATCATTTTCCTCAGTCAAGTTCATCCCTGCATGCCTTAACTCTGCCAACTCCACTGCCCAGCAAATTTCTCCATATTTATTGACACCCATGGCCCGCTCATGGCCCTCATCAGTTGTTCCAGTTGTTTAACTTCCTCCTCAAACCCCATGTCCCTCTGCCTCACCAATCCCTTGCCACTCATGACCTGGCTACCTACTTTATTGAGAAAACTAAATCTGTCAGACTTTATCTCCCTATCATATCTCCTGCTCCTCGCCAGTTCCTGCCCCTTCTGCAACTTTCCCACCTGTCCCAGCAGTACATAAAGAGGAGATCTCCTATGTTCTCTCATAATCCACCACCTTCAGATGTGCATTTGATCCCATCCCTTCACACCTTATCAAAACACTTGCTGCATCCCTTCTACCCTCCCAGACCGACATCTTCAACTGCTTGCTCTCCACTGGCTTTTTCCACACTGCTTTCAAGTATGCTCATGCCTCCCTTATCCTAAAAAAAACCTTCCCTTAACCCCGTGACTCCCTCCGGTTATTGCCCCATCCTTTTCCTTTCATTCCTTTTCAAACTCCTTGACCACGTTGTCTGCACCTACTACCTCAAGTTCCTCTCTTCCAGTTCTCTCTTAACGCCCTCTAAGCTAGCTTTTGTCTACTTCACTCTACAAAAACCACCCTCTCAAATGTCACAAATAATCTCCTGCTTGACAAATCCAATGGCCACTGCTCCTTTATAATCCTCCTCGACCTCTAAGCTGTCTTCCACACCATCGACTACCCCCTTCCCCTCAAAATGTTATCTAGCCTCAGCTTCACTGACACTGTCTTCTGCTAGGTCTCTTCCTATCTATGCGGTCACTCTTTCTCCGTCTCTTTCGTGGGCTCCTCCTCTGCCTCCCATCTCCTAACTGTGGATGTCCCCCAAGGATCAGTTCTGGGTCCCTTCTAATCGCCATCTACACTCACATGGAAAGTCATTTACTCTCACGGCTTCAGGCACAACTCTATGCAGATGATTCCCAAATCTACATCCCTAACACTGATCTATCTCCGTCTCTGCAGGCTCACATTTCCTTCTGCCTTCAGGACATTTCTATTTGGTTCTCCATCTGTCAACTGAAACTTAACATATCCAAAGCAGAACTCCTTCCCTTTCCACCCAAACCCTATCCTTCCTTGACTTTCTCATTACCATAGACCACGCCACCATAGCTCCTGTCTCACAAGTTGTTAACCTTTGTTTTATCCTTGACTCCTCTCTCTCATTCAACCCACATATTCCGTTACAAAATCTAGTTGGTTCAACCTTCACAATATTGTTAAAATAATTTCTTTCCTATCTAACCTGCTACCACGGTAATCCTATCACTCCTTCATTATCCTAACAGCTCCCTTGCTGACCCCCCTGCCTCATGGTTTCCCCAATTCCAGACTGTATTTCACTTTCCTGCCTGGATCATTTTTCTACACTCACGAGAACTCCCAGTGGCTGCACATCCATCTCCTTATCATACAGAAACAACTTTCTATCAGCTTTGAAGCCCTCAATCATCTTGTACCCTCTTATCGTACTTTCCTGATTTCCTACAATAGCCCAAACCTCACACTTTACTCCTGTAGTGCCAAATTGATTGCTGTAGCTCTATGTCATCTCTTTTAAAGCCTACCCCTTGCCCAAGGCCTCCCATTGACCTGGAGCTCCGTTTCACTCTGTATACAACAGACCACCACACTCCCCACATCTTCTCCAAGGAGCCTGCTTCAATTACATCATTTTTTCACCTACTCTCTCTCCCTCTCACTCCAAATCACCTTTCAGTTAGTACCCTTTAAGCACTTTATATTCACTGCACCCTCCTCCTCACTGCATGTGCATACATACCCATAATATATTTATTTGCATTAACATCTATCTCCTCCTATAATAACAATAATAACAATAATGGCATTTATTAAGGGCTTACTATGTGCAAAGCACTATTATTCCAAACGCTGGGAGTGATACAAGGTGATCAGTTGTCCCACGTGGGGCTCACAGTCTTCATCCCCATTTTACTGGTGAGATAACTGAGGCACATAGAAGTGAAGAGACTTGCCCAAACTCACCCATCTGACAAGCGGCAGAGGCAGGATTGGAACCCGTACTACCTGACTCCCAAGCCCGGGCACTTTCCACTGAGCCAGGCTCCCCTAGACTGTGAGTTCATATGGCCTGGGAATGTGTCTACCAAGTTTGTTTTATTGTACACTCTCAAGTGCTTCATATGGTACTCTGCAAACAGTAAGTACTCAATAAATACCATTTGTTGATTGATTGATTGATTGATTAATTGAAAATCTTCTCAGTCCTTCGGTCCCATTTCCCATCCTGTCCTCTCCCGCTCTCTGTTCTTCAGGCCTTACTCCTTTTCCTCCAGATTTCCCCCTCTTGCCTCATCCACAAGGACTCTCTCCACAAGGCTCAGCTGTAATTACCAAGATCCTTCTTCATAGATTTCTTTCAATCAGTCAAACAAACAGTGGTATTTATTGAGTGCTTGCTGGTGCAAAATCCTATGCTAAGCTTTTGGGAGGGTGCAATACAGCAGAGTTAACAGGTACTTTCTCTGCCCACAAGGAGCTTCCAGTCCTAGCTTACAGCTTCCTCTCAACTCCCTGTGTTCTGTTTCTTCAGGCTCATCTTCATGTTCAAGTTCACTCCCATCAGCATTCGCAATCTTGTGGTGTGGAGATCAGTTTCTCCCATAGGTACAAGTTGTTAATAATACGAGCAATAATAATAATAATAATGATGGCAGTTGTTAAGCACTTACTATGGGCCAAGCACTGTTCTAGGTGCTAGGGGCGACACAAGGTAATCAGGTTGTCCCACATGGGGCTCACTGTCTTAACCCCCATTTTCCAGATGAGGTGACTGAGGCACAAGGAAGTTTAGTGACTTGCCCAAAGTCACACAGCTGACAAGTGGCAGAGATGGTATTAGAACCCATGACTTCTGACACCCAAACCCTTGCTCTTTCCACTGAGCCATTCTGCAAATTCAGTTTCTGTGGAGCTTTTGAAGGGGAGAAGTCAGGGCAGATAGGGGCTGGTAGGAAGTTTGGGATACTGGGGAACATGAATTGGGGATGAGGGATGAAACTATTGAACTCTTTGAAACATAGAGGCTCTGAGAGGGGAATATTTCCCCAAGGGTTTTCTGGGAACTCACAATATTTTCTGGACAAAGGAGGGAGTTGGGGTTTGACTGTGGATGGGGTGCCTACATCCACTTTGTGCCTGTAGTGGTATCAGCTTCCTGTCCTGTAGGATCAGAAGTGGAGCTGCTCACTCATGGCCACTGATTCTCAATCACTTTTGTGGACTCCCCCCTCTGCCTATCCCACCCCAACTGTGGGAGTCCCTCAAGGTTCAATTCTGGGTCCCCTTTTATTCTCCATCTGCACGCACTCCCTTGAAGATCTCATTTTCTCCCAGGGCTTCAACTACCACTTCTATGCAGATGATTCCCAAATCTAAATCTCCAGCTCTGATCTCTCTCTCTCTCTCTCTCTCTCTCTCTCTCTCTCTCTCTCTCTCTCTCTACTGCCTCACATTACCTTTTGCCTTCAGAACATCTCTATTTGGATGTCCCCTCCAACACCTCAACCTTAAGATGTCAAGGGAGGGGTTTGGTGTTCGACCATGGAAGGGGTGTCTACATCTACCCTGTTCCGGTAGTGGTACCACCTTCCTTTCCTGCAGGATGACTGCAGGATCAGTATTGGAGCCACTCTGGGTAGTTGGGCTCTTAATCATGAGTGACCAATCCGGGCCCTCCTTCCACTAGCCTGACATTCACCCAGATCCAACATCACTAGAGTGCATCTTCTTTGTGTCCAGAAGGGGGTCTATCTTGGGAGTCAGGGGAGAGTCACGTCCAGGGGTAGGATGGTTCTGTTAATAGTTAGGGGAAGGGTAGGGCCAGGATGACCCTAAGGATCTAGGCCCATATGGCACAGAACAGAGCAGGCTGCGAGTGGAGACAGGATGATTTAGGACAGGCTTTAGGCAAGAAATAGGCAGAGTAGCAGCATGGCCTATTGGAAAGAGCCTGGGCATGGGAATCAGAGGACCTGCTTTATAATCCTAACTCCACCATATGTCTGCTGTGTGACATCGGGCAAGTCACTTCACTTCACTAGGAGCTCTAGGGCTACTGTAGGAGTAAATTTCCTCTGTGGAAACATGGGTCGCTGCATGTAACTTGGATTTAAGTTTTTAATCGAATCTTTCCTATCATCCTGCCCAGCTCCTTTCAATGTGAGCCTCCTGTGGTCCAGGAGGCCTGTAATACTCAGTTTGCCTAAGCCATAGTTTTGTGCTGATAAAGCAAATGCTTGATAAATGTTTTTAATGCTGGATCTGAGAAAAAGTGAAGCTTAGTAGATAGAGCACAGGCCTCGAATTAGAAAGAGCTGGTTTCTGTTCTTAGCTCCACCACTCTTCTGTTGGGTGACCCTGCACAAGTTGCTTAACCCCTCTGATCCCGTTTGCTCATTTGTAAAATGGGGATTAAATCTTTTTTCTCCCTCCCTAATTAGACTGTGAGCCCTATGTGGGACAGAGAATGTTTTCAACATAATTATCTTTTGCCTCCCCTATTTCTTAGCCCACTGCTAGGCACATAGCTAGCACATGACAAATCCATAATGAATAATGACTATTGGGGCACAGGGTTCGGAACCTTTCTGTGAGAGCAGGTTGAAGGATGGGAGCCTGGGTCCCATGTGATGTGAGCTCCCGCTCAGTTCACAGAAGATCCTGAAGCTTGTGGGGGCGGCAGCATTTCCAGATGGTGGCCACCGGTTGGCATCTAATGGTGTAGAGAGCTCTAGGGACAAAGGGGACCCCAAACCTCAGGCTCTTCTCTGTCTTTCAGCGTACATCTCCAATCAGTCACCAGCTCCTATGGGTTCTACCTGCAGAACATCTCTAGAACCCATCCCTTCATCTCCATCCAAACTGCCACCAAGCAAGTCCGAGCATTTGTCATATCCCACAGTGTCTACTGGTTAAGCCTCCTCACTGACCTCCCTGCCTCCAGCCTTCCCCCACTCCAGGTCATACCCTACTCAACAGCCCAGATCATTTCTGGAAAATCAGAATATACCTAACACTGAAAAAAAAACCCAGGGGTTGCCCATCCTTGTCCGCATCAAGCAGAAACTCCTTGCCATCAGCTTTAAAGCACTCAATCAGCCCTCTCCCTCCTAATAAAAATAATAACAATGATGGCATTTGTTGAGCACTTACTATGTGTGAAGCACTGTTCTGAGCGCTGGGGGGATACAAGGTGATCAGGTGGTCCCACGTGGGGCTCACAGTCCTAATCCCCATTTTACAGATGAGGTAACTGAGGCACAGAGAGGTTAAGCGACTTGCCCAAGGTCACACAGCAGATGTGGCAGAGCCTGACCTAGAACCCGTGACCTCTGACTCCCAAGTCCGGACTCTTTCCACTGAACCACGTTGATTCTCTAACCTAATCTAATCTAATGCTTCCTACTTATCCTCGCTCATCTCCCACTATAACCCAGTCAGTACACTCTGCTCCTGTAACAGGAACCTATTTACTGTACTCTGTCTTATCTCTCTCGCTGTTGACTCTTTGCTCACATCCTTCCTCTGGCCTCGATCTTCCTCCCTCTTCATATCTGACAGACAACAACTCTTCCGATCTTCAAGGCTCTACTAAAATCATATTTCCTCCAGGTATGCTTCCTTGACTAACCTCTCATCTCCCCAGACAAGTTCTCCCTTCTGCATCTCTTATGCACTTGTGTTAATTCTCCCTAGCACTTTGATATTCACACCACTCCAGAGCCGTGATGATGTACGAATACTTCTACTCTGTTGCTTCTTCTATCTGTAATTGCTTTTCTTGTCTGTCTCCCCCTCTAGACTGTAAGTGCCTAGTGGGCATGGATGGTGTCTACCAACTGCATCATTCTCTCCCAAGGTCTAAGAGCGTTCATTCATTTATTCAATCATATTTCTTGAATGCTTACTGCTGCACTAAGCCCTTGGAAGAGTACAATGCAATAATGAACAGACAATTCCCTGCCTCCAACAAGCTTACAGTATAGAGTCAGGGAGATAGACATTAATATAAATGAATAAATTATAGATACATACACTTAGCGCTATGGGTCTGGAAGGGGGGAAGAACAAAGCAAGCAAGTCAGAGTGATGGAGAAGGAAATGTGAGAAGAGGAAAGGGGAATATAGTCAGGGAGATGTGCCTCCAATAAGGCTTTGAAGCTGGGGAGAGTAAGTGTTTGTGGCATTTGAGGAGGAGGGCGTTCCAGGCCAGAGGCAGGATGTGGTTGAGAGGTCAGCAGCGGGATAGACGAGATGGAGGTACAGTGAGAAAGTTCACATTAAAGGAGCAATGTGTTGTGGGCTAGGTTGTAGTAGGAAAGTAGTGAGGTGATGTAGGAGGAGAAAGGTAATTGCATGCTTCAAAGCCAATGGTGAGGAGTATTTTTTTGATGTGAGCCCATTGTTGGGTAGGGGCCGTCTCTATATGTTGCCTATCTGTGCTTCCAAAGCGCTTAGTACAATGCTCTGCACCCAGTAAGCGCTCAATAAATACGATTGAATGAATGAGTTAATGTGGAGGTGTCTGGGCAATCACTGAAGGTTTTTGAAGAATGGGGAAACATACCCTGAAAGTTTTTGTAGAAAAATGATCCAGGCAGCAGAGAGAAGTATGGACTGGAGTGGGGAGAGTCAGGGGGCTGGGAGGTCAGCAAGGAGGCTGATAAAGTAATCCAGGTAGAATTGGATGAGTGATTGTATTAACGTGGTAGCAGTTTGGATGAAGAGGAAAGGGCGGATTTTGAAGATGTTGTGAAGGTGGGACTGACACCACCTTTACTGATGGATTGACTGACTATGTGGGTTGAATGAGAAAGAGGAGTCAAGGATAACACCAAGATTATGGGCTGGTGAGACAGGAAGGATGGTGCTGCGGTCTACGATGATGGGAAAGTCAGGGGGAAGGACAGGGTTTGGGTGGAAAGACAAGAAGTTCTGTTTTGGACATGTTAAGCTTGAAGTGACAGAAGGCCATGCAAGAAGAAATGTCTTGAAAGCAGAAGGAAATGCGAGACGGCGGAGAGGGAGAAATATCAGGGCTGGAGATGTACATTTGGGAATTGTCATGAGCCCGCCTCTGGGAATTCACCTTCCCCTACTCTCAGGCACTCAGGACAAGTTCTAAGTGAAAAGTAACAGAATTCTCTCCTGCTTCTCCTCCTATCTCTCTGGCCACTGATTCACAGTCTCTTTCATGGGCTAATTCTCTTCTTCCCAGTTTCTATTTGTGGGTGTGCCTCAAGGTTCAGATCTGGGTCCCCTTCTTTTCTCCATCTACACACACTCCCATGGAGAACTCATTCACTCTCACGGCTTCAACTAACAGACAAATCCCCAATATACATCTCCAGCCCTGATCTCTCTTCCTCTCCGCTGTCTCACATTTCCTTCTCCCTTCCGGGAGGACATCTCTACTTGGATGTCCTGCTGTCACCTCAAACACAACATGTTGAAAACAGAACTCCTTATCTTTTTACCCAAACCCTGCCATCCCCATGACTCTCACATCACTATAGACAACACCACCATCTTTCCTATCTCACAAGCCCCTATCTCTGGCATTTTTCTTGACTCCTCTCTCTCATTCTGTCCCCAAATTTAATCAGACACTGAGTGCTGATGGTTCAACCTTCACTACATCTCTAAAATCTGCTCTTTCCTCTCCAACCGAACTGCTACCACAGTAATCCTATTCTGCCTTGATTACTATATCAGCCTCCTTGCTGACCTCCCTGCCTCCTGTCTCTCTCCACTCCAATCTGTACTTCATATTTCTGCTAAGGTCATTTTTCTGACAAAATGTTCAGCCCATGTTTCCCCATTCCTCAAGAACCTCCAGTGGTTGTCCTTTCACACCCGCATCAAACAGAAATTCTTGCAATCGGCTTTAAAGCACTCAATCAACCTGCCCCCTCCAGCCTCATCTCCATATCTGCTACTCCATTGTGCTGCTATCCTTCTACAACTCAGCCTCGACACTTAACCTCTTTAATGCTCACATACTGACTCCACTGCCAACCTAATCAGTGTACCTTAATTCTGTCTATCTTGCCACCAACCACTCACTCACGTCCTGCTTCTGGCCTGGAACTCCTACCCTCTTCATATCCGATGGAAAGTTACTCTCCCCACCTTCAAAGCCTTAATGAAAGGACAACTTCTCCAAGAAGCCTTCACTGACTAAGCTCTCATTTCCTCCCCTCCCACTTTTTACATTGCCCTTGCACTTGGATTTCCTCCCTTTATTCACCCTTCCTAAATTCCACCACATTTATGTACATTAGCAGTAATTTATGTATTTATATTAATGCCTGTCTCACTCACTAAAATGTAACTTGCTGGGGGACAGAAAAATATATACCTACTCTGTTATGTTGTTTCATTATTCTCTTCTAAACTCTTAATACAGTGCTCTGCATAACGGTAAGAGCTCAATAAATGCTATTAATTGATTATTCCAAAAAAAAGTGTTCAGGAAATTAATGATCTGTTGACAGAAAACTCCTAATTCCCATTCCCACTACCTGCTTCTCCTCATCCCAACACACAACTGCCTGAACTACTGGCATTTCTCCATCCTGAAATTGTAGATAATTGTTAACGTTTCCCCCTGCATTGAGAAGGACGGTTCTGGGGTTTTAAAGCCTACTATAACCTTGAGTTACTACCTAGAGTACCGCATAATTGCAACACATCTTCTGGATACAAATTCCTGGCCTCCAGGGCCAAAAGTATTTCAGACCCTCTCAGCTCTGATCAATAAATCAATCAATCATATTTATTGAGCACTTACTGTGTGCAGAGCACTGTACTAAGCGCTTGGGAAGTACAAGTTGGCAACATATAGAGACAGTCCCTACCCAATAGTGGGCTCACAGTCTAGAAGGGGGAGACAGAGAAAAAAACAAAACATATTAACAAAATAAAATAAATAGCATAGATATGTACAAGTAGAATAAATAAATAGAGTAATAAGTATGAACAAGCATATATACACATATACCCGTGCTGTGGGGAAGGGAAGGAGGTAAGGCACGGAGGGGAGGAGGGGGAGAGGAAGGAGGGGGTTCAGTCTGGTAAGGCCTCCTGAAGAAAATGAGCTCTCAGTAGGGCCTTGAAGGGGGGAAGAGAGCTAGCTTGGCGGACGTGCGGAGAGAGGGCATTCCAGGACAGGGGGATGACGTGGGCCGGGGGTCGAGGGCGGGGCAGGCGAGAATGAGGCACGGTGAGGAGATTAGTGGCAGAGGAGCAGAGGGTGCGGGCTGGGCTCTAGAAGGAGGGAAGGGAGGTGAGGTAGGAGGGGGCGAGGTGATGGAGAGCCTTGAAGTCGAGGGTGAGGAGTTTCTGCCTGATGTCTTATGCTTCAGGCCTGTATGCTCTTAAAAGGGGGCCGAGTCCATGAGGCTTCCAGCCAATTCCAGGAATCGTAGTGTGATGCTGAGCCTGGGGATCGGGGTGGGGCGGGGGAGGGTGGAACAGTGGGATGGTTTCTTGAGCTGCAGGAGAGGCTTCATTTATGAACCCTCTGTGATCAGGAACGATGGGACAGAGTACCACAGGCACAACACTCACATGCAAGACTTAGGCAGAGCCCTTTCAGGAGGGGAGAATAAGAGAGCCCGGTATTATCCTTGCCAACTTTGAAAAGATTGTGGGGACTGCTTTATGGTGTTTGGTAAGCCCTTGCTATGCCCCTAGCATTGTACTAAATGCTAGCATAGAAACAAGATACTCAGATTGCACACACCCCCTACCCCTATGAGGGCTCACCTTCTAAGAAGGGGGGGAGCAGGATTTGATCTCTATTTTATCAATGAGGAAACTGAGGCATAGAGAAGTTAAGTGAATTGCCCAAGGCCATATCGCAGATAAATGGTAGAGCTAGGATTAAAAACCAGTCTTTCGACTCCCAGGTCAGAGTATTTCCACTAGGTCATGATGCCTCTCTAAATTGCCTAAGTGTGTAAAGGATGAATAAGTAGAAATTGATCTCAACTACCCAGCCCATGACTCGGGAGAGTTTCTCTCCCTCTCCCTCCCTCTCTTTCTCTCTCTCTCTCTCTCTCTCTCTCTCTCTCTCCGTCTCTGTCTCTGTCTCTCTCTCTCTCCCTACCTCTCTCTCTCTCTCTCTCTCTCTCTCTCTTTCTCCCTCTCTCTTTGTCTCGCTCTTTCCGTCTCTTTCGTGTTTCCAGTCTCGCAAAGCTGGAGCATTGAAAGGGATCCCTCAGAGTGGTGGAAAACGCCAGTTTAAATGGGGAGGGGAGAAAGGGAGCTCAAGAAACAGGAGTGTCCCCACGCCCCTCAGATATGCTCAGCCAGTTTTCCAGAAAGTCAGGCATACTCTGGACCACATCATGGGGAAGTCAGGTGACATTTTCCTGCCCCCAGTTTGGTGGTCTCTGTGGGAGCCTTAGAGGGGTGCTGTCTGATGTGACCAAAACTGAACTCCTTATCTTCCCACCCAAACCCTGTCCTCCCTGTTATTTCCCCATCATTGTAGACAGCAACAATATCCTTCCTGTTTCACCAGCCTGTAATCCTGGTGTTATCCTTGATTCCTCTCTCTCTTTCGACCTACATATTCAATCCATTACTAAATCCTGTCGGTCCCACCATCACAACATTGTTATGACCCACCCTTCCTTCTCCACCCAAACTTTGGCCACGTTAATATAATCACTCATCTTATCCCTCCTGGACTGCTGCATCAGCCTCCTTGTTGAGCTCCCAGCCTCCTGTCTCTCCTCACCCCAGCCTTCAATATGCTGCCTGGATCATTTTTCTACAAAAACATTAAGGGCATATCACCCTGCTCCTCAAAGAACTCCCGCGGCTGCCCATTCACTTTCACATCAAATAAAAGCACCTTGCCATTGGCTTTAAAGGATTCCACCACCTTGCTCCCTCCTACCTCATCTTGCTTCTCTCTCTCTACACTTCCCTCGTCTAGTACCACGCTTCTCACTTCCCTTTATTTTCGCCTGTCTCACTTCTGACCATTGGCCCACATCCTACCCCTGGTCTGGAACACCCAGTATCCTCAAATCCAACAGACAATTACTCTCCCCACTTTCAAAGCCTTTTTGAATGTGCATCTCCTCCAAGAGGTCTTCCCAAACTAGGCTTCCCTTTTTCTCTTCTCCCACTCCCTTCTGCATTGCCCTGACTTTCTCTTTGATATTTCCCTCTCCCGGTACCACACCACTTATGTACATATCTGTACTTTATTGATTTGTATTGATATCTGCCCTCTCCTTCTAGACTGTAAGCTCGCTGTACCCAGGGAATGTATCTATTTCTGTATTGTACTTTTCCAAGTACAACACTATACTACACTATAAAACACTATATTAAAGTGTTCTGCACACAGTAAGTGCTCAATAAATACCACTGAAGGAATGAAGGAAGGAAGAAGGAAAGCTCATGGAGGGCTAAAGATCACTGTCCTCTACGAAGGCAGATTCTGTCTTGGAGAGAAGAATTTTTTAATGGTGTTTGTTAAGTGATTACTATGTTCCAGGTACTCTACTAAGTGCTAGGGTAGATATAAAATCATCAAGTTAGGCTCAGTCCGTGGTCCTATATAGGGCTCACAATCTTAATCCCCATTTTACAGATGAGGTAACTGAGGGACAGAGAAGTAAAGTGACTTGTCCAAGCTCACACAACAGACATGTGGCAGAGCTGGGAAAAGAACCCAGATCCTTCTGACTCCCAGCCCCATGTTCTATTCACTAGATCATGCTGCTTCTCAAAAACCTTGACACAGTATCCCTGTGGTCTGACCAGGTAATGGCCTTTACATTCTCTCCTCATCAGCTGGGGCTGGCAAAGATGCAACAGTATCTTGCCTCCCCTCTTCTAAGCCACAGGCAAGCGGGGGCATTGTTATTCAAAGTAGTGAATCTCCCCAAACCATGAGCAATTGTGGTTGGATCATGTTCCCCAAAATGCATTATATTTTCCTCGCTGACACTGATGCTCACCTGTCATGTTTCTGGTCATCCACTCAGTTGAACAAGATTTCCCTGCAGGTTTTCCTGTAGGCCTGGCAGGACAAACCCCAGAAGTGTTTACTGCCAACACCAGACAGCCTCTCCCAGGCCACAACCAATAGGATTGAGAATGAACAGTCAGTGTTGCCTTTGCAGACACGCACTCTGGGAATGTGGGGTTCTGCCTTTTGGAGGACTTCTTAACAGCACATGGCCATTCTTGATAAAAACCTGCTGCGTCCTTGCCCACTTCTGACCTTGAGCTGCTGCCTCAAAAACTATCAAGTGAGATTTACCGCTGCTCCCCACGATGTGAGCCCCCCAAGCCCCCTCAAATTGTGAGCTCGTTGTGGGCAGATAATGCATCTACGTACTCTGTTGTATTGACCGCTCCGAGTGCCTAATGCAGTAACCAGCACACAGTAAGCTCTCAAAAAATGCGTATTGATTGATTGATTGATTGATTGAGTGGCCATCCACAGGATCTGACCTTCTGTGGACTAATGGACCTTCCAAAAGGGGAGCCTGCCTCCAGAGACCAGGACTGATCCCAAGAACTGCTTCTGTGAAAGAGCCCTGATAGGCTGTGATTGTTCCTGGAGTTTCAAGGAAAGGCAAATCTCCAGCAGAAACTGCTATCTTCCTCACACCCTGAGTCCTAGGAGTATTTATGTGGAATTCAGTGCAGAATAGGTGGGGTGGAAATGGATCTTGTCCTTGGGACCTCAGAGCAATCAATCAATCAATCGTATTTATTGAGCACTTACTGTGTGCAGAGCACTGTGCTAAGCGCTCGGGAAGTACAACTTGGCAACATATAGAGACAGTTCCTACCGAACAGTGGGCTCACAGTCTAAAAGGGGGAGACAGAGAACAAAACCAAACATACTAACAAAATAAAATAAGTAGAATAGATATGTACCAGTAAAATAAATAAATAAATAAATAAACAAATAAATAAATAAATAAATAAATAAATAGAGTAATAAATATGTACAAACATATATACATATATACAGGTGCTGTGGGGAAGGGAAGAAGGTAAGATGGGGGGATGGAGAGGGGGACGAGGGGGAGAGGAAGGAAGGGGCTCAGTCCAGGAAGGCCTCCTGGAGTAGGTGAGGTCTCAGTAGGGCCTTGAAGGGGGGAAGAGAGCTAGCTTGGTGGATGGGTAGAGGGAGGGAATTCCAGGACAGGAGGATGACGTGGGCCGGGTGTCGACGGCGGGACAGGCTAGAACGAGGTACGGTGAGGAGATTAGCGACAGAGGAGCGGAGGTTGTGGGGTGGGCTGCAGAAGGAGAGAAGGGAGGTGAGGTAGGAGGGGGCGAGGTGATGGAGAGCCTTGAAGCCCAGGGTGAGGAGTTTATGCCTGATGCGCAGATTGATTGGTAGCCACTGGAGATTTTTGAGGAGGGGAGTAACATGCCCGGAGCGTTTCTGGACAAAGACAATCCGGGCGGCAGCATGAAGTATGGATTGAAGTGGGGAGAGACACGAGGATGGGAGATCAGAGAGAAGGCTGATGCAGTAGTCCAGACGGGGTAGGATGAGAGCTTGAAAGAGCAGGTTTGGATCGAGAGGAAAGGGCGGATTTGGCAATGTTGCAGAGCTGAGACCGGCAGGTTTTGGTGACGGCTTGGATGTGAGGGGTGAATGAGAGAGCGGAGTCGAGGATGACACCAAGGTTGCGGGCTTGTGAGACGGGAAGGATGGTAGTGCTGTCAACAGAGATGGGATCGTCAGGGAGATGGCAGGGTTTGGGAAGGAAGACAAGGAGTTCAGTCTTGGACATGTTGAGTTTTAGGTGGCGCGCAGACATCCAGATGGAGATGTCCTTAAGGCAGGAGGAGATGCAAGCCTGGAGAGAGGGGGAGAGAGCAGGGGCAGAGATGTAGATCTGGGTGTCATCAGCGTAGAGATGATAGTTGAAGCCGTGGGAGCGAATGAGGTCACCAAGGGAGTGAGTGTAGATCTTGAACAGAAGGGGACCAAGCACTGAACCTTGGGGAACCCCCACAGTAAGGGATGGGAGGGGGAGGAGGAACCTGCAAAAAAGACTGAGAATGAACGACCGGAGAGATAAAAGGAGAACCAGGAGAAGACGGAGCCTGTGAAGCCAAGGTCGGAGAGCGTGTTGAGGAGAAGGGGGTGGTCCACAGTGTCGAAGGCAGCTGAGAGGTCGAGGAGGATTAGGATAGAGTATGAGCCGTTGTATTTGGCAAGCAGGAGGTCATTGGTGACCTTTGAGAGGGCAGCTTCCGTGGAATATAGGGGACGGAAGCCAGACTGGAGGAGGTCGAGGAGAGAGTTGGTGTTGAGGAATTCGAGGCAGCGCGTGTAGAACACTCGTTCAAGGAGTTTGGAAAGGAATGGTAGGAGGGATATGGGGCGATAACTAGAAGGTGAGGTTGGGTCAAGAGAGGGTTTTTTTAGGATGGGAGAGACATGGGCATATTTGAAGGCAGAGGGGAAGGAACCAGTGGAGAGTGAACGGTTGAAGATGGAAGTTGAGGGGAGAAGGTATGGAGCGAGAGCCCTTTATGCTGAAGGAGTTGGGTGTGAGACAGTGAAGCCCGAAGGGTTCTCACACAGAGTAAATTTATCATCCCCATGCAGTCCTGTCATGTTGGAAGGTGGAGCATCTGATCGCTGGATGTATCCTAGACTGTGGGGACGGGCTGGACTCACAGGGTCCTCTGATGTGGTTACCTGGGGCAGGAGCGTGTGAGGCCTACGGCCAGCTTCTTCAGGGTCGTTTACTGTCCTTGTCACCACTCTCAGCCACCTGCCCCATGTGAAGGCTGCCAAGCCCAGAGTAGTTTCGCAGCATTAACAATTTTGACCCCTTCCTCACTTTCCTTCTCTCCTTTTCCATGCCCATTCTGATCCTCGGAGACTTCAACATCCACATGGATATCCCTGGTGACTCCTCTGCCGGATGCATTCTATCTCTGCTTGACACTGCCAATCTCCTGCTCCACCCCATTCATTCATTCATTCATTCAATCAATCGTATTTATTGAGCGCTTAGTGTGTGCAGAGCACTGTACTAAGCGCTTGGGAAGTACAAATTGGCAACATATAGAGACAGTCCCTACCCTACAGTGGGCTCACATCCTAGAAGGGGGAGACAGAGAACAAAACAAAACATATTAACAAAATTAAGTAAATAGAATAAATATGTACAAATAAAATGAATAAATAAATAGAGTAATAAATACATACAAACACATATACCCGAACGAGTTGTCTACACGCGCTGCCTAGAATTCCTTAACAACAACGCTCTCCTCAATCCCCTCCAGTCTGGCTTCCGTCCCCTACATTCCATGGAAACTGCCCTCTCAAAGGTCACCAATGACCTCCTGCTTGCCAAATACAAGGGCTCATACTCTGTCCTAATCCTCTTCGACCTCTCAGCTGCCTTCGACACTGTGGACCACCCCCTTCTCCTCAACACGCTATCTGACCTTGGTTTCACAGACTCCGTCCTCTCCTGGTTCTCCTCTTATCTCTCCGGTCGTTCATTTTCAGTATTTTTTGCAGGCTCCTCCTCCCCCTCCCATCCTCTTACTGTGGGGTTTCCCCAAGGTTCAGTGCTTGGTCCCCTTCTGTTCTCGATCTACAAGCACTCCCTTGGTGACCTCATTCGCTCCCATGGCTTCAACTATCATCTCTACGCTGATGACACCCAGATCTACATCTCTGCCCCTGCTCTCTCCCCCTCTCTCCAGGCTCGCATCTCCTCCTGTCTTCAGGACATCTCCATCTGGATGTCTGCGCGCCACCTAAAACTCAACATGTTGAAGACTGAACTCCTTGTCTTCCCTCCCAAACCCTGCCATCTCCCTGACTTTCCCATCTCTGTTGACGACACTACCATTCTTCCCGTCTCACAAGCCCGCAACCTTGGTGTCATCCTCGACTCCGCTCTCTCATTCACCCCTCACATCCAAGCCGTCACCAAAGCCTGCCGGTTTCAGCTCCGCAACATTGCCAAGATCCGCCCTTTCCTCTCCATCCATACCGCTACCCTGCTCATTCAAGCTCTCATCCTATCCCGTCTGGACTACTGCATCAGCCTTCTCTCTGATCTCCCATCCTCGTGTCTCTCTCCACTTCAATCCATACTTCATGCTGCTGCCCGGATTATCTTTGTCCAGAAACGCTCTGGACATATTACTCCCCTCCTCAAAAATCTCCAGTGGCTACCAATCAATCTGCGCATCAGGCATAAACTCCTCACCCTGGGCTTCAAGGCTCTCCATCACCTCGACCCCTCGTACCTCACCTCCCTTCTCTCCTTCTACAGCCCTCCCCGCAACCTCCGCTCCTCTGCCTTTAATCCCCTCACTGTACCTCGTTCTCGCCTGTCCCGCCATCGTCCCCCGGCCCACGTCATCCCCCGGGCCTGGAATGCCCTCTCTCTGCCCATCCGCCCAGCTAGCTCTCTTCCTCCCTTCAAGGCCCTACTGAGACCTCACCTCCTCCAGGGGGCCTTCCCAGATTGCGCCCCTTCCTTCCTTTCCCCCTCGTCCCCCTCTCCATCCCCCCATCTTACCTCCTTCCCTTCTCCACAGCAGCTGCATATATGTATATAAGTTTGTACATATTTATTACTCTATTTATTTATTTCTTTATTTTACTTGTACAAATCTATTCTATTTAAATTATTTTGTTAGTATGTTTGGTTTTGTTCTCTGTCTCCCCCTTTTAGACTGTGAGCCCGCTGTTGGGTAGGGACTGTCTCTATATGTTGCCAACTTGTACTTCCCGAGCGCTTAGTACAGTGCTCTGCACACAGTAAGCGCTCAATAAATACGATTGATGATGACGATGATGATGATATACATATATACTGGTGCTGTGGGGAGGGGAAGGAGGTAAGGCGGGGGATAGAGGGGGGATGAATGGAAGAGGAAGGAGTGGGCTCAGTCTGGGAAGGCCTCCTGGAGGAGGTGAGTTCTCAGTAGGGCCTTGAATGGAGGAAGGGAACTAGCTTGACGAATGTGTAGAGGGAGGGCATTCCAGGCCAGCGGGATTACGTGGGCCGAGGGTCCACGGCGGGATAGGCAAGAACGAGACACAGTGAGGAGATTAGCGGCAGAGGAGTGGAGGGTGCGGGCTGGGTTATAGAAGGAGAGAAGGGAGTTCAGGTAGGAGGGGCCGAGGTGATGGAGAGCCTTGAAGCCGAGGGTGAGGAGTTTTTGCCCGTTGCGTAGGTTGATTGGTAGCCACTGGAGATTTTTGAAGACGGGAGTGACATGCCAAGAGCGTTTCTGGACAAAGACAATCCGGGCAGCGGCGTGAAGTATGGATTGAAGAGGGGAGAGATAGGAGGATGGGAGATCGGAGGGGAGGATGATAAAGTAATCCAGACGGGATAGGATGAGAGCTTGAACGAGCAGCGTAGCTGTTTGAATGGAGAGGAAAGGGCGGCCCACTCACCAACCTGGTCACACCCTCGACCTAATCATCTCCTACCGCTGCACTATCTCCACCCTCACCAACTCTGAAATCCCTCTCTCTGATCATAACCTTCTCACCCGCCTCCTCACTCACACTCCTCTCCCCTATAAATCGATATTACTGCCTCACAGATACCTCCGCTCTCTCGACCCCATCCTTCTTTCTGAGCACCTCACACCCTACCTCGCCTCCCATGCCTCTCTACCCAATCTTGATTATTAAATTACTGCTCTTAACTCTACCCTCTCTATTCAGCTCGACTCGCTCTCTCCCCTTTCTCTTCGCCTCTCTCGTACTACTATCCCACAGCCCTGGATCATTGCCACTGTCCGTCTCCTTAGCTCTTTTGCCCTAGCTGCTGAACGCTGCTGGCCAAAGTCTAAACGGCACGCCAAAGTCGTTCACTTCAAGTTTATCCTTTCCTGCTTTAACTCTGCCCTCTCCCCTGCCAGACAAAACTATTTCTCCTCCCTTATTGATACCCATGCCCATCATCCCCGGCAGGTCTTCCGTACATTTAACTCCCTTCTCAGACCCCCTGTTTCTCCCCCTTCTCCTGCCCTCAGCCCCAAGGATCTGGCCTTCTACTTCATTAGTAAAATTCACTCCATCAGATTCCCAAAGTCACTCCTACCCCTTCTTCAACCCCCCGGCTCTCAGCCCTCTCTGCTACTCTCGCACCCTTCCCAGCAGTATCCTCAGATGAGATCTCCTCCCTCCTCTCAAGAGCTACTGCGGCCACCTGTGCTTCTGACCCCATTCCCTCTCATCTTATGAATTCTGTCACCCCGTCCCTCCTCCTCTCCTTAACTTCCATCTTAAACTGCTCACTCTCCACTGGTTCGTTCCCCTCTGCTTTCAAACATGCCCACGTCTCCACCATCCTAAAAAACCCTCTCTAGACCCCACCTCCCCTTCTAGTTATCGCCCTATCTCCCTCCTATCATTCCTTTCCAAACTCCTTGAGCGGGTTGTCTACACGTGCTGCGTCGAATTCATCAACGCCAACTCTCTCCTCGACCCCCTCCAATCTGACTTCCGTCCCCTACATTCCACCGAAACTGCCCTCTCAAAGTTCACCAATGACCCCCTGCTTGCCAAATCCAACGGTTCCTACTCTATCCTAATGATTCTCGACCTCTCAGCTGCCTTCGACACTGTGGACTACTCCCTTCTCCTCAACAAGCTATCCAACCTTGGCTTCACAGACTCCCTCCTTTCCTGATTCTCCTCTTATCCCTCCGGCCGTTCATTCTCAGTCTCTTTTGTGGGTTCCTCTTCCCCCTCCTATCCCCTTACTGTAGGGGTTCCTCAAGGGTCAGTTCCTGGTCCCCTTGTGTTCTATATCTACACTCACTCCCTTGGTAAACTCATTCGCTAGCACAGCTTCAACTATCATCTCTACGCTGATGACACCCAAATCTACACCTCTGCCCCTGTTCTCTCTCCCTCCATTCAGACTCGTGTCTCCTCCTGCCTTCAAGACATCTCCATCTGGATGTCTGCCTGCCATCTAAAACTCAATATGTCCAAGATTGAACTCCTTATTTTCCCTCCCAAACCCTGTCCTCTCCCTGACTTTCCCATCACTGTAGCCGGAACTACCATCCTTCCCGTCTCACAAGCCCGCAACCTTGGTGTCATCTTCGACTCTGTTCTCTCGTTCACCCCTCACATCCAATCCGTCACCAAAACCTACTGATCTCACCTCCGCAACATCGCCAATATCAGCCCTTTCCTCTCCATCCAGACCGCTACCCCGCTGGTTCAATCTCTCATCCTATCCCGACTGGAGTACTTCATCAGCCTCCTCTCTGATCTCCCATCCTCCTGTCCCTCCCCACTTCAATCTATACTTCACGCTGCTGCCCGGATCATCTTTCTGCAGAAAAGCTCTGGGCATGTTACGCCCCTCCTCAAAAATCTCCAGTGGTTACCAATCAACCTACGCATCAGGAAAAATCTCCTCACTCTCGGCTTCAAGGATCTCCATCACCTTGCCCTATCCTACCTCACCTCCCTTCTTTCCTTCTACAGACCAGCCCACACCCTTCGCTCCTCTGCCACTAACCTCGACACTGTGCCTCGTTCTTGCCTGTTCCACCATCGACCCCTGGCCCACATCCTCCCCCTGGCCTGGAATGCCCTCCCTCCGCACATCCGCCAAGCTAGCTCTCTTCCTCCCTTCAGAGCCCTACTGAGGGCTCACCTCCTCCAGGAGGCCTTCCCAGACTGAGCCCGCTCCTTCCTCTCCCCCTCCTCCCCCTCCGCATCCCCCACCCTACCTCCTTCCCCTCCCCACAACACCTGTATATATGTTTGTACATATTTATTACTCTATTTAACTTGTACATATTTACTATTCTATTTATTTTATTTTGTTAAAATGTTTTGTTTTGTTGTCTGTCTCCCCCTTCTAAACTGTGAGCCCGCTTTTGGGTAGGAAACGTCTCTATATGTTGCCAACTTGTACTTCCCAAGCGCTTAGTACAGTGCTCTGCACACAGTAAGCGCTCAATAAATACGATTGAATGAATGAATGAATGAATGAACGAAATGCAGGGACTGGCCTTGTTGTGTTGGGTGGGTAACAGAGCTCTGGGAGGATACCCTAGTTTCAGAATCATTCCCTAGCCCCCAGCCTTATATGGCTTTCCAAACTTCCTGGGGACCCAGGACGGAGAACAATTCCTAACTGTTTTTTTCTTCCCTTGTTTGTGAGAACGTTTCAGGGATGCAGGTGCAGAGCTCCGGGCAAGGATAATCCCCAGGGCCCTTGCATGGCTGATTTCTCCTTTCCCAGATTGTGCTCAAGAGAAGCAACCCAAGGTTCCTCCTATTCCCAACTTCAGGCAAACCACAGCAAAATACTGGAGCCGTCATTCAAACAAGTTCATAAGCACCTCCTTTCCCCTTTTCTCGGTTTCTCCTGGATCCAGCCTCTTCCACATCTTGCTGACAGCTTCCCTGTGGTGGGAGTGAAGACTGGAGTCCAGGTCCTTGTGCTAGAGGAGGAGAGTCAGACTCCTGAATCTGGTCATCTCTCACAGCTGGTCTGAGGCTCACCTCACCTCGATGCCCTCTCTGCTTACCCTAATCCTGCTCCTCCAGCTTCTCCACTCCACCAGGGGGGAAAGGAAGACTCCATGCTGCCTGGACAGAGAGTATCCAGCCACCTACTACAGGGATGGGGACCTGGTCATCACAGGGTTGTTATCTCTGCAGACCATGACGGTTTTTCAGAACGAAAATTTGCAATTCATCTACAATAGGAACAGGAAGAACTATATTTCCCAGTAAGTGTTTTATGTCTTAGTGGTTATACTTATTTAATTTAATTGTGGTACTTGCTAAGAACTTAATATGTGCCAAAGACTGTTTTAAACACTGGTTGGATACAGCCCCTATCGCCCATGTGGCTCACAGTCTAAGTACGAGGGATGAGGTTTCAATCCCCATTTTACAGACGAGGTACCTGAGGCACAAATAAGTTAAATGATCAGTCCAAAATCACACGGCAGTCATTTGGCAGATCTGGGATTAGAACTCAAGTCCTCTGATTCCCAATCTCAGGGCCCACTGATCCTTTTGTTTTCTCCGTTTCAATGGTGACTGATGATTGGGCAGTGACTGCATCCAACATTGGGTTTCTGACCTCCCTTCTGAGACAGATCCAAATCTGCATTCTGAACCCTCAGCATCACTACACAGACTGGACTCTCTGTCCTTTCTTCTCTCCCCTTAGTCATTGTCCCTCAGATCATCCTCACGGGTTTGAAGAAGAAACACGTCACTCTACTCCTTCCACTCCCTCCCTCACCTGGCATGCATCAGAGCTGCGGCTTAGGACATAGGAAGACTTGGGACGGGTAATGCAGGAGGGGATGCAGCTTGGCTGGTGTAGGTGATTCAGGGCCCAGGGCCGGTTGATGCTTGTTGCCACCGGACTTTGTACCAGATCTGTTCACTCGGTAGTACATGTCCCCTTGAATGTAGGGTAGGGGTTCAGGGTGGACCCTAGGGGCGACCGCTTATGCTTCATTGAAGTTGGGTTTACAAAGACTTTCAGCACTTCCTGGCCCTGCTATTTGCTGTGGAGGAGATCAACAAGGATCCTGGCCTTTTATCCAATGTGTCTCTGGGGTTCAACGTCCACGAAAACTACCATCATGCTGATAGAGCCATAGAGGGTGCCTTGATGTGGCTGTCGGGAGGACGACAGACCATCCCTAACTACAGCTGTGGGAGGCGGGAAAAGTCCGTGGCTGTCATCGGAGGAGCTACTTCTGCCCTGTCCTTCAGCATGGCGACCATTCTGGGACTCTACAAGCTCCCACAGGTAGGAGACAATTCAACTAGTTTGGTGGCATCCCTGTGTAGATAAGGAATGACCAGATTGGACACGTCTTTTGAAAAAGAGTTTCCCTTCACTTCTTTCAATCCCACTCTGCCTGTTGAGAAGGGATGTTACTAGGAAGGAGCAGTTTTTCAGACACAACTTAGGGCTGTGTGTGCTTCAAGGACAAGCTAGGTCCTGAGGGTTAATTTATCGAGGGGATGTAAACGTTCAAGTGAATTTATGTCACAATCATTTCCATTGTAGTTTTTCTTCTGGCTCCTAGTGCACTTCCTGTCCATTCTGCAATTTTACCTTTTAGAGGGGTAAGAAGAAACGTAAAAAGGAAAGATATGTGCAGGGCATGGAGTCAGCAGAGCACACAGGAGCTAGGGACAGGGGACACACATGTGGGTATCATTCAAAACTCTGTTCTGTTTCCCCTTCTCTTCTCACTTTGCACTCAGTACTTCTGGGGAGCTCATCCATTCCTATGGCTTCAGCTACCCAGGCCAAGCAGTATCTCCCCAACCTGTCTCACAGTATTAAATTCCAACGTCCTCTGTCATCTCACATTTTCACTTGAGTCCCAAGGATCTGTGTAGGAATGTCTTCCTGAAGCTTCAATTTCATAAGAATGAAACTGAACTCTTCATTTTCCCTCCCATATCCATTCCTCAGCCTAGGTTTCCTATCAGGATTGATACTCTGCTACCTGCTACCTTGTACCCCTGTTACCAAGACCCTCATTCCTGGCATGAGCTTTGCTTCTTTGGTCTCTTTCATCTCTCACATCCCACCTGTTCAGTACATGTTGTTGGACTTTCTTCCACAGCATTTTCCCAGACCTGCACTTTGTGGTAAACCAGACTTGTCTTGCAGCTCCTCATTTCCTAGGAAGGCTCCTATATTACACTCCTCATTGATCTGCTTATCTGCAGATAATATTACTTTAATCTCTCCTGTTAGCCAAGTGCAGTCTACGAAAACCCTGTTTCACCATGAGAAAGCATCCCTTCATCCTTGGGGACTTCAATATCCATGTGGATGTCCCCAGTGACATTCCTGCTGACTACTTCCTCTCACTCCTCAACTCCTTGAAATCCTGCTCCACCCCACCTTACCCACTCAACAACCTGGACACACACTCGATTTCATCCTCTCTATTGACCCTCACCAATTCTACCTTCACCAACTCTGAAATTTCTTTATAATGAAAATTACCAATTGCATTTCTTAGGTACTTACTATAGGCCAACCTTTTACTAAGTGCTGCAGTTGTTCAAGACGATTAGGTCCCACATGGGACTCACAGTATTAGTAGTGGGGAGAACACGTTTCAAGAATCCTCAGTGGGCACCAAGGCCCAGAGAAGTTAAGCGACTTGCCAAAGTGACTTGGGCTGGCATTAAAACCAAGGGATTCTGTCTCCCAGCCTCGTACTCTTTCCACTAAACAACACTGTATTCAGCTGCAAGCTCCTCATCTGACTTCCATCCTCCCAACCCCTCGGCTTTGTCATATTGGTTGCTCCCCCATAGAGACGTTCAATCTATTTATCCACACCAATTTTCAATCAATCAATCGTATTTCTCAAGTCATCATGCCCAGTTTGGTCTCCCTACACAAACTACCTATCCTGAGGCACAAATTGACCCCCTCAAAACCCCCTTTCTACCAAAGTCAACTCTCTCTCTCCCCTATCCCTTCACAATTATGTTACCACTAACGCAAACCACTGGATTACCTCCAGAGCAGTCTTCCTTTGCTCCCGTGGACATGCCATGGAGCAGTGCTGGCAGAAATCCAGATATCAGGCTGACTCAGTTCACGTCAAATGCATCTTTGCATGCTGTAACTTGCCCTCTCCCTTGCCCGGCAGCAAAACTGCTCCATGCTTATTGACTCCCATGACCATTGCCTTTGCCAGGTGTTTCAGACCTTTAAGTCCCTCCTCAAATCCCAACCATCTTTATTCCCTCACCTGGTTATGTACTTTGTGGTTAAAATTGAAATCATCAAGCATGATCTCCCTTAAATCTCCCCTGGTCCTGTCCAGTCCCTCTCTCCCCCACTTCTTTTTTGAATCTCCCATGTTTCCCTGAAGTGTCCCAAGAGGAGATCACCTGCTTCCTCTCAAAATCTACCCCTTCTTGCTGTTCCTCTGACGCTTTTCCTTTGGACCTTATCAAAACACTTTACCCTCTCTTTTTTCCTTGCTGACCACCACCTTCACCTGTTCGCTATCCAATGGTTTCTTCCCCAATGCTTTCTAACATGCTCATGTATTCCCTCTCCTGATAATAACCCTCCCTTGACCCTTCAGCTCCCTCTGGTTATAGCTCCACCTCCCTCTTAACATTCCTTTCCAAACTCCATGAGTGAGTTGTCTACACCTACTGCCTCTACTTCCTCTTCTCCAATTCCCTCCTTGCTGATGTCCTACTACAACCCAGCCCATACCTGTCGATCCTCTAATGCCAACCTAATTGCTGTACGGTGATCTTATCTATCTTGCTGATGACATCTTGTCTATGTCCTGCCACTGGCCCATAACTCTCTCCCCATTCATATCCGTTAGAGAATCACTTTCCATGCCATTGTAACCTTGCTAAAGTCATGACTCTTCCATGAAAACTTCCCTGATCAGTCCCTCATTTCCCCTACTCCCTAGCCTTTCTGGTTGTCTCTGCACCTTTTATTGGCCCTATCCTCAACCCCAAAACACTTAGGTACATGCCCATCATGCCCATGGTACATTTAAACGCCCATCTCTGCCGCTAGTCTGTTAGCCCACTGTGGGTAGGGAACATGTTTGCCAGCCCGGTTATACTGTACTCCCCTAGAAACTGAGTACAGTGCTCTGCATGCAGTAATTGCTCAATAAATGTGACTGATTGATTAAAATCTCTTTGAGTATAGGTATTGTGTCTTTTGCCTCAATCATCCTTTCTCAAGTGGTAAGAACAGTGTTCTTCCCAGTGCAGAATCTAAATCGATACTTTTGATGGATTTGCCATCTTCTCACACCTCCCACTGAGCTCTTTTGTTCTCTATCCAGATCACCTATGGCCCGTTTGATCCAGTCTTCAGCGACACGGTTCAATTTCCAACTCTTTATCAGGTGGCACCCAGGATCTCCTCTCTGCCCCGGGGGATTGTCCGGTTAATGGTACATTTTGGCTGGACCTGGGTCGGGCTGGTGGTGTCAGATGATATGAGAGGAGATAGATTCCTCTCAGACATGACTGCGGAGATGGTCAGGAATGGTGTCTGTGCAGCATTTACCGAGAAGATCCCCAGTGAGAGATTGCACATTTATTCAATCTGGAAAGTTTGCTACAGGGTGACGGCCACATCATCCAGAGTGATGGCGGCCTATGGGGATGCAGAGTCACTAATCCTTCTGAAATATGTGATAGAGAGTTTTGAGCTGTCCAAGATGGTTTTGATCACCACCTTTCACTGGGACTTTAATATGAGCGTTGATAAAGTAATAAATAACTACAACTTTCATGGAACTTTCACTGTGGCAAACCTTGCTGAAGAAGTTCCCGGTTTCAGAGATTTTTTACAGACGGTTAGACCAGAAAAATACCCAGAATTCATTTTCTTGAAGGAATTCTTGGAGTCTGCCTTTGACTGTTCCCTTTCATTTCCTGAACTCGGTGGAAGAAAATGCTCAGAAAATGCGTCCTTGGAGTTGTTGCCTTGGCACCATTTTTCCCTGATGATGTCTGCCCTGAGTTACAGTGTGTACAATGCCATGTATGCTGTTGCGCAGGTGCTTCAGGAGTTCCTCCTTTCCTGCTCAGACCTGGAATCTCGGGGAAACAGGGACTGTCTGGTGCCTCATCAGTGGCAGATAATGTTCCCCCGCTGGACCGGGGACAGCAAAATCAGTCAGTTAATCAGTGATATGTATTGAGAGCTTACTGTGTGCAGACCATAGTCTGAACCATTCAAGAGAGTACATTACAACAGAGTTGGTAGACAGATTTCGTGTCCACAAAGAGCTTTTAGCCTAGAGGTTAAAAGAGGAAGGCCCTGCTGAAGTGCAGAAGTGGAGGGCCTGATCGAAACATACACCTTCAGAAAAGCCTCATCCGTTATCCTCTGGTATATACAGGACTGGGTTCAGAGACCGAGTCCTAGAAATCAATTCACTGAAATACAATTGCAGGTAGGAAAGAGGGGGAACACTGCCCTAATGCAAGAGGTCCCTCCTGGTCATCTGGTTAAACTGTAACTAAAATTTGACCTATAAAAATTCGTATGTTTTAATCATAGTCATTGGTGTATCAGCTGCCCCAGCCACACACATCCTGGCAAGAAAGGAAGATATAAATCAATCATTTCTTCAGTGGTACTTATTGAGTACTTACCGTGTGCCAAGCACTGTACTAAGAGCTTGGGAGTGTACCATAGAGCAGAGGTGGTAGACATCTTCGCTGTGCCCATAATGAAGAATTTGTAATTCACAAATATTATTGATCCCAATACTTATTTAGGATGTGGTGCATCGATTTCAGGGAAATGAGAACACAGTGCTAGGCAATGCAAACGTTAAAGTTAACAACATGGCAAGGGACAGCATTTTTGGACAGTACTGTGCTCCCCAGATCGGACCATCAATGCTGCCTTCTTCAAGCTTGAAGGACAACTTAAATCAATTGGAATAACCAACTTTATCCCACTGGGGGTAGCGGGATTGGGAGGTGGTCACAGAGTACAGCTTCATGGATCACCATCCTCATCATCGGGATCATAGCCACTTGCCCTTCTTTCTACTGTTCACAGCTCCCCACTCCTGCTCTCCACAAACTAACTGCTGAATGATAGAGGTTGGCAGTGTGGCTGGTCCTAGGACGAGGCTTCCCCCCACTGTTAGGCAGACATATCCTTCCCTTCTCTCCTCCTTGCCTATGTAAGGATGAGATGGAAAATATTCCCATGAGTAGGTCTGTCGTCCCTGGGTTCTCTTCCATGATCTCCATTTCATGCCAGGAAATAGAGAAAAAGAAGGAGAGAGAGGAAGAGAGAGAGACTTCCTCGATTCCTGGGCTGGGTGATTGAGGTCGGGGAAGGGTGGGGGATCTGGAGAAGCAGGGCAGTCAGCAGGGCCAAAGGTGGGGAAGAAGAAATCCCCTCCCTGTGGGATGATTGCTCCCAGACTCCATGTCTCCCCTGTTACCTCCCTGTGGCAGCTTTCCTGGGTAGTCATGATGATAATGACAATAATATTGGTGAAGGTATTTACTAAGAGCCTACTAGGTGCCAGTACTGTTTTAAACACTGGGTTAGATAAGGGATAATCAGGTCAGACTCAGGCCTTGTCCCACATGGGGCCCACAGTTCAACGGGAAGGAAGAAAGGTATTGAATCCTCATTTTACAGATGAGGAAATTGAGGCCCAGGGAAGTTAAGCCACTTGGAGAAGTAGCACGGCATAATGGATAGAGCCTGGGTCTGGGAGTCAGAAGGTCATTGGTTCTAATTTTGACTCAAATAAACAAAATGACCCCCACAAATCCCACTGAAGCTGATCTCACCTCCCTTGGGGTCAAGAGTCTGTAGAATTTCCTTTTATCCATTTCAGCCCCATGAGTTTTTGAGAAAGGGTCAGTTTGACAACCCTGCTGGGGAACTGGTGATTCTGGACGAGAACCGCAGATCTGCTGCAAAATATGACATTCTGAACTTTGTGATTTTTCCCAATGGAAATGGTGAATTGGTGAAAGTTGGGGAGGTGGACCCCCAGGCACCCCCAGACCAAGATGTCATCATCAGTGAGGCAACGATCGTGTGGCCTGGGGGAGCCCCTCAGGTAAGCAGCCAGTGGGAATGCCCGGATGTCCTGAAGTGGTAGTCCCAGGCTTCTAGTAGTGATTGTATAGATGGAGCAGTTACTGTGTGCACAGCACTTTAACTAGACTGTAAACTGGAAGCTTGTTGTGGTCAGGGAGTAAGTCTGTTCATTGCTATATTGTACTCTTCCAAGTGCACAGTTTACAGATCTACACAAGTAAGTGCTCAATTAATACGATTGAATGAATGAATGAATGAATGAATACCTAGTGCTGGGAAAAAAACACTTAGGTGGAAATGAGACATAAATTTTGGTCCTCAAGGGGTGCATGATATGAGACTATGAGGTGTAGAGGGAACTCCAGACAGACATATCAGGGGGCATTTAAGCACAAAAGGGCCCGGAGCTCGGGTGACTGGGGGTCCTATCAATTCTCCTAATCCCTAGGTGAAGGGGTTGAATTTCGAGCCAAGGTGGTGTCGCTTCCTCCTCTAACTGTCATATGATGTCATGTGATGCCAGCATAATGTCTTCCCCGAAGACTGCCCCCTGCCCTCAGTGCTAGGAGGTTCTGGGGATGCAGTGACACAGTCCAGCAAGGGGGATGCTGATGGAGCTCGGGTGCAGTTTAAATCCCTACAGCCTGTTGTGGATAGATCATGGTGGGAGCTGGGGCTGGGGTATCCCAGAGGTGCTGTGACAGTTACCAGTGGCTCTGCTCGGCCATCTCTTGGGCCTATCTCAGTAGGGATTGTTTCATTTTCTGTGTGGGGTTCCTGTAGAGAGAGCCCTGACTGGGGATGGCTCCCCTCTGATCACCTGCTTGGGCTGGAGCTGGTGACGGATTAGTCACCCTGGCCACAGGGCCATCTGTGATCCTCACATTGTTGCAGTGAAATCAGGTATTGGCGGTCATGATAACACAGCTTGGCAAACTGGGGATATCAGAGCGTGGGAAGGGAAATGGACACTGTGGGAAGCAGAGAGCTATTTCCCCAGGGAGAACACCGGGAGTGCAATGTCAGCCCCAAGATAGGCGAGAGGAAAATGAAAATGCTTTAGCGTTCATATATTCAGAAACTTGCGCTTTCCCGGCACAGTTTCTCTGACACATGTTTCTGGGTCCAGTAAGGAATTTAATGTTTCAGAGTTGAAGACACCTCCCTGCAGTCAGCAAGGGTGGGAGAATGAAGGGATGCCTGAACATCATTCTTGACTCTGGGATCGGCTCAGGTGGAGCCCCATCACAGATCAGAAGTGGAACCTGGTCCCACGATTCCTTGAAACCCCTGGCTCTGAACAAGGATAAGGAAAAGGGAGGATGATGTGGAGGGGGGGCACTTGTAGCCCAGCCCTTGGTGGGGCTCAGACCTTTTTGGGAGGTGGTTGGTGAAGCCTCTGGGTGGGAGGCTCCAGGATCACCCAGGTAGGCTTAAAACTCTGGAGCTCCACCCTCACTGTCACTATCCTGTTTCTCGAAAATTCAGGCTCCACATTCGCAGTGCAGCAGGAGCTGTGGACCAGGATTCAGAAAACGCACCCAGCAAGGGGTGGCCCTCTGCTGCTATTTTTGTGTCCAGGGCCCAGACAGGGAGATTTCCAACCAGACAGGTAGATGTGTGCAGAGATCCGGATCCTCACATGACCCAGAGTCTGTGGGCACGACCCAGATGGTGACAGATGAAGGGCATGTGGAAACAGAGGCAGTCAATGGGAAAGCCGAAGGGGCAGGCCAGAGATGGACACGCCTGCCTGCACACATGGATGTTCAGGAGTTTTTATTCAGTAGCTCCCTTGCCCATGGACAGGGGTGACTTCAGGGTGAGGCCAAGGGACAGAAAACACGATCTTGGCACTGGGCGGGGGTGCCTGGGAGATGGTGTTGGACCAGATGGGTCAGGTTTGATGAAAGGGCAAAAATCCCAGCCTGTGCTGTGATGCTGACCTAGGTGGAGGGAAAAGTGTGCCTTAGGGGGACGTGAGACTTTGTTCCCTCCTCTTTTCCTCCCTCTTTTTAGGCCCTCGATATTCACCCCACCCTCAGCCCCACAGCACCTACGTGCATATCCATCATTTGTCAATTTATTTATATTAAAATCTGTCTCCCTTTTTATACTGTGAACTCCCTCTGCGCAAGGAACTTGTCTACCCAAACTGTTGCACTGTACAGCATTCTGCACTCATTAAGTGCCGATTGACTGACTGATTGATCGATTGAATGATTCTTTTCAGACGCGGAAAAGTGTGTGAAATGTCCTGAAGATCAGTATTCAAACATTGCGAGAGATGGTTGCCTTCACAAAGTGGTGACTTTCCTGTCCCCCGAAGAACCGTTGGGGCTGATCCTGGTCTGCATGTCCCTCTCCTTCTCTCTTCTCACAGCCTTGGTTTTAGGGGTCTTTATTAAGCACCGAGACACACCCATAGTTCGAGCCAATAACCTCAATCTCAGCTACACCCTCCTCATCTTCCTCAAACTTTGCTTCCTCTGTGCCCTGACCTTCATCGGCCAACCCACCACAGCCTCCTGCGTTCTCCGCCAGATGGCTTTTGGCGTCGTGTTCACCATGACCATCTCCTCCGTTTTGGCCAAGACCATCACCGTGGTTATGGCCTTCAGGGCCACAAGCGTGGGGAGCAGGGTCAGAAGGTGGGTGGGTTCCAGAGCCTCCATGTCTATAGTCCTGTCCTGCTCCCTGGTCCAGGTGACCATCTGTGTGATCTGGCTGGGCACCGCTCTCCCATTCCCGGAGGTGAACACACACTCTGAGTCTAGACACATGATCATCGAGTGTAACGAGGGCTCCGTGATTGCCTCCTACTGTGTCCTGGGCTACCTGGGCGTTCTGGCCCTGGTGAGCTTTACTGCGGCTTTCCTGGCCAGGAGGCTGCCCGACAGTTTCAACGAGGCCAGGTTCATCACGTTTGGCATGCTGGTGTTCTGCAGCGTCTGGGCCTCCTTCCTCCCCGCATACCAGGACACCAAGGGGAAGGCCACAGTGCCCACAGAGATCTTCTCCATCCTGGCCTTTGGTGCTGGGCTTCTTGTCTGCATCTTCGTCCCTAAGTGCTACATCATCCTGCTGCAACCTGACAGGAACACCCGGGAGTGGTTGAAGAGGAAATGATCCCTGGGACATTAGTTCAGTACTGTTGTTTTTATTGAATTTTCTCAACCCCAGTTTTCCTACAATGACAGGACTAAAGGAAAGGGAAATCCTGCCAGGTACATCCAGAAGGGATTCACTGGCCAATCAGAATCAGAGGTCAGGCCTGGGTGCTCCCATGGATCACTGAAGTGTTTGTCCCATGGCCTACTGGACTCTTCCCACCTCCAGCTGGTACTCCCACAGAGACTGCCGCCATCACCTGCTGGTTGTCCGGGAAACCACTCCGGACTGGGCCCGAATGATCCCTAGTGCAGGGGAATGGCTGCTCTGGACACAGGACTCCAAGGGTATAGGGCAATACCCCTTGCAGGGCAGGGTCCAGTGGTTACGGCAGAGAAACACATGGAAGTTCCTGTTGAGAGAAGAGGGGAGAGGAACTGCCTAGCCTGGAGTCTAATGAAGAAATGGAACGGGCACTGGGGACAAAACCTGTCCACCACATACCCTTTCCGTATAAGTGGGACAGAAATAGAGGAATAGAACCTGCTCTCCATGTCCCCCTCCCTGAAGGTGGACTCCGAAGGAACTGCAGTCAGCCTCAGCTAGTCCTCTGGTTTCAGGGCTTATAGGGAGGATGGACTGAGGCTCCCTCTCCTCCCCTGCCTCTGGCTCAGGGGCACTGAGCAGCTCCACTCTTTCCCCAGCTGGAGTCCTGAAAGACAGGATCAGAGTCCTTCCCAGGCAGCCTGGACTCATGCACAAGGACAGACCCCAGTCTCCCTACGGAAGGTCACTTGGCTCCATTTGATTCTAGTAGTTGCCCTCAATTCCCTGGACTGTGCCCTTTCCTGTGGTGCCCCCCTTTTCCCAGAGGTCTCAGGCATGAACCAAACTTGCCTCCGAAGTAATTGATGGTATGGCCCTTTGCCACTAAAAGGGGGTTTTGGACTCAGAGGTGCAGCCCGGTGGGTTCTGTGATAAGTAGATCAGTGGGGTGGAGTTCGCTCAAACCTGGGGCAGCAGATAGGGGAGGGAATATTGGGTATCAATGTCTCAGAATGGAAAGGTGGAGATCCTTCCCAGTGGGACAGAACTCTCTGGAAGAGTTCAACCTTCATTTCCCTTTTCTATTCACCCTACTTTCTGCATCAGCTATTCACCTGGGTCTGCACTCCTTAAGCCCTTAGATATTCACCCCACCTAAAGCCCCTCTGCTCTGAAGCCCATATCCGTAGCCTCTGTTACCTCCACCATGTGTAATTCATTTTATTATTTGTCTCCCCTTCTAGAGCATAACCTCCTTGCGGTCAGGGATCAGATCTAACAATTCTATTCTATTTGTAATCTTCTACGGTTTTAGTGCAGGCCTCTGTACACTGTAAGTGCTTAATAAATACCATGGATTGTTGGAATTATTGACTGATTCGTCGGGGTGAAAGTGTCTCTATTTTAAAACCCCTAAAGACCCACCTCGCCCATCTCTTGTTCCCAGTGAACTGGCCTCCCACTTCACTGAGAAAATTTAAACCACCAGGTGTGATATCCCTAAAATCTTCCCTGCTCCTCTCTATCCACCCCTTCTTCCTGCCCCTTCTTCAACACTCTCTTTTTTCCAGCAGTATCTCAAGAGGAGGTCTCCTGCCTTCTCGCAACTGCCTTCTTTCAAATTCGACACCCTCCAACTACACACCCGACTCCAACCCTTTGCAATTATCAAAGCACTTACCTGGGAGTAAGACAAGCCGGCTTCTAATGCCAGCTCCACCATTTGTCTGCTATATGGCCTTGGACAATTCACTTAACTTTTCTGTGTCTCGATTTCCTCTTCTATAAAATGAGGATTAATTCATTCATGCACAGCACTGTACTAAGCACTTGGGAAGTATTATTCAGCAACATAAAAGAGACAATCCCTGCCCACAACGGGCCCACAGTCTAGAAGGGGGGAGATAGATATCAAAACAAGTAAACAGGCATCAGTAGTATCATTATAAATAAATGGATTTATATATATATGCATAATTAATTAAATAAATAAAATTATGATTATAAACAATTGCATATCTAGACAAGAGCTGTAGGGTGGGAAGGGGGTAGATAAAAGGGAGCGATTCGGGGTGATGGGGGGGGAGGGGGAGCAGAAGAAAAGGGGGACTTATTCTGGGAAGGTTTCCTGGAGGAGGTGAGCTTTCAGTAGGGGCTTGAAGGGGGGAAGTGTGCTAGTTTGGCATATTTGAGGAGGGAGGGCTTTGCAGGCCAGAGGTAGGACGTGGGTCGACGGTGGGACCAGCGAGAACAAGGCACAGTGAGAAGGTTATTTCCAGAGGAGCGGAGGGTAGGAGGAGAGAAGGGAGGTGAGGTAAGAAGGAGCGAGGTGACCGGGAGCTTTGAAGCCAATAGTGAGGAGTTTTTACCTGATGCGGAGGTTGATAGGTAAGCACTGGAGATTTTTAAAGAGGCGGGGTGACGTGCCCAGAATGTTTCTCAAGAAGGATAATCCGGGTAGTGGAGTGACGTATAGACCGAAATGAGGAAAGACATGAAATTGGAACACCAGAAAAGATGCTGATGCAGTAGTCCGGTCGATATGATATGTGATTGTACTAACATGGTAGCAGTTTGGATGGAGAAGAAATGGCGGATCTTGGCGATGTTGTGAAGGTGAGACCGGCAGGTTTTGGTGCCAGATTGGATTTGTGGGGAGAATGAGAGATCGGAGTCAAGGATGGCCCTATGGTTGTGGGCTTGTGAGACAGGAAGGATGGTAGTACCATCCACAGTGATGGGAATGTCAGGTAGAGGACACGGTTTGGGAGAGAAGATAAGGAACTCAGTCTTGGACGTGTTGAGCTTTAGGTGGCTGGAGGATATTCAGGTGGGGATGTCCTGAAGGCAGAAGGAGAAGTACAGTGCTCTGCAAACTGTAAGCGCGCAATACGATTGAATGAATGAATGAATGAATGCGAGCTAGGAAGGAGGAAGAGAGAACAGGGGAGCGTTGCTCCCCGTGGTTTCGGGGGCAACTCTCGGGTTCTTACCCTCTCCGGGTCTTCGGATGTCTCCGGATGTCTCCGGACACGGCCCGCGCGTTCATACCAGGAAGAGTCAGCCAGAGGTTCAAAGCTTGGTTGCCGTTTATTTGCTATCAGCGGTTACATGGTTGAAAGAGAGAGAGAGAGCGAGAGAGAGAGAGAGAGAGAGCGAGATAGAGAGAGGGAGAAAGCGCGAGAGAGCGGGCGCACTTGTGCCTCCCCTTTGTCTTGTTCGTCTCGTATACCCCCCGTTGCCCGGGGGCAGGGTTTTCTCGGGGGATGGCGTATCGAGGCTTTGACCGCCCTCCAGCCACTAGCCTAACAACAGCTCTGTCCAGTCACGAAGCGTTTGCTCTGGCTCACCCCCAGCCACCCGTTGCCAACCATCGCTGGCTGCGGATATGGCCTTGAGGTTGCCTCCGAGCCTTGCAGGTGCAAGCTTGTTTTTCTTGCCCTGGTCTCTTTATCTCCTGTTGTTGAGTCTGTTTGGCCTTGAGCCGTTGGGTACGGTTTGTGTGCACGTACTGCCTGTCTCATCGCCTTCCCCCGCTCCCTACGGGGGAGGAGTTGTAGATTTGAGTATCATCTACGAAGAGATGACTGTTGAATCCGTAGGAATGAAGAGTTCACCAAAGGACTGAGTATAGATAGAGAACAGAAAGGGAGCAAGAACTGATCCTTGAGGAATCCATACAGATAGGGGATGGATCAAATACTACTCCCTCTTTCTTAGATAGTGAGCTCTCATTGGAACAGGGAGCTTGTCCAATCTGAATATTTTGTATCTATTCCAGCATTTAGTACAATGCTGGCATATACTAAACGCTAAACACCATGGAAAACCCCAAAACATTTCCCCAAAAGTCTGATCACAGCCTTCTCAAAGTTGGCAAAGTTATTCCCGAACTCTCTTACCCTCCCTTTTTGAAAGAGCTCTGACTAAGCCTTGCATCTGTGTGTTGGGTCTGTGGTTCTTCATCCCGGTGACCTCAGTTACGGAGGTTTAGATAAGGAGCCACTCTTGCAGCTCCTTAAACCATCCTGCTGTGTGTACCCCCTGACCTCAGCATCACCGGAAGAGTCCTGGAGTTGGGTGGGAGCGTCAAGGTCTCGGCCACCTCCTGAAAAGAGAACTGCCTGAAGCAGAAGAAATCAGAGCAGAGAGGGCCTGAAAGACATTTGGCCAGGTAGACCAGGAGTTTGGGGCCAGAAGATGCATTGTTATAGTGTGATTACTGCAGGTAATAACTCAAGGTTGGGAGGTCAACAAGGTGGCTGATACAGCAATCCAGGTGGGATAGAATGAGTGATTGCATTAACGAGGTAGAAGTTTGGATGGAGAGAAAATGTGGGTCTTAGCAATATTGTGAAGGTGGGACCAACAGGATTTAGTGATGGACTGAATATACAGGTCGAATGAAAGAAAGAAGTCAGGGATAACACCAGGATTACGGGCTGATGAGACAGGAAGGATGGTGGTGCTGTCTACAATGATCGGAAAATCACAGGGAGGACAGATTTGGGTGGGAAGATAAGGAGTTCAGTTTTGGTCTTGTTTGGCTTGAGGTGACAGAAGGACATATAAGTAGAGATGTCTTGAAGGCAAGGGGAAATACGAGCCTGGAGAGAGGGAGAGAGATCAGGGCTGGAGGTGGAGATTTGGGCATCATCCGCATAGAGGTAGTAGTTGAAGCCATAGGAGGAAATGATCTCTCCAAAGGAGTGGGTGTAGATGGAGAATAGAGGAAGAACCAGCACTGGACCTTGAGGCTGACCCTCAGTTAGGGTGTTAGAAGCAGGGGAGGAGACTGAAGACAGGACTGAGGGGAGTTTCCCCTTGATAGATCCAGGAAACAATCCTGGCCTGCTAGCTTGACCATGGCCAGGGTCAAGTTACCTCCAGTCATCAGTCAATTTATTCCCTGGCAGGTTGAGTGACATCATTTTTCTCACGAAATCGGGAACTTCCATACCTGGCTTTTATGTACTGCTGTTATTCATATTCATTTGTTGAATTAGTGAAGCAGCATGGCCTAGTGGATAGAGAAAGGATCTAGGATTCAGAAGGACCTGGGTGGCTTTGCTACTTGTCCACTGTGTGACCTTGGGCAAGTCACTTCACTTCTATGGGCCTCAGCTTCCTCAATCTGTAAAATGGGGAATATGACTGTGAGCCTTATGTGGGACAAGGACTGTGTCCAACCTGGTTAGCTTACATCTAAGTCAGCACTTAGAACAGTGCCTGGCACATATTACACACTTCATAAACACCATAAAAAATTACTGAATGCTTTTATGGGTGGCATCAGATTTGGTCTGAATATTCAGCTCTGGGTCCTTAGTAATGAACAGATTGAAAATGAAAATATAATACTAATCATTATGGTGCTTGTTAAGTGCTAACTATGTGTCAAGCACTGTTCTGAGTACTGAGGTAGATACAAGATATTCAGGTTTGACACAGTGTCTGTCCCACAGAGAGAGAGAGAGTAGGAGAGAGACTTCCCCGATTCCTGGTCTGGGTGATGGGTGAATAAGAGAGATCAACTTCTATTTCCTCATCCATTACCCGCTTAGGCAATTTAGGGAAGCACCATGAACTAGTGGAAATGCCCCGGGCTGGGATTCAGAAGATTGGTTTTTAATCCCAAATTCACTACTTACCTGCTATCTGGCCTTGAATAATTCACTTAATTTCTCTATGCCTCCGTTTCCTCATTGATAGACTAGAGATCAAATCTTACTCCCCCTTCTTAGAAGGTGAGCTCACATAGGGGCAGGGAGTATTCACTCAATCGTATTTATTGAGCGCTTACTGTGTGCAGAGCACTGTAAAAAGCGCTTGGGAAGTACAAGTTGGTAACATATAGAGACGGTCCCTACCCAATAGCGGGCTGACAGTCTAGAAGGGGGAGACAGAGAAGAAAACAAAACATATTAACAAAATAAAATAAATAGAATATTAAATATGTACAAGTAAAATAAATTGAGTAATAAATCTGTACAAACATATATACAGGTACTGTGGGGAGGGGAAGGAGGTAGGGCAGGGGGGATGGGGAGGGGGAGGAGGGGGCTCAGTCTGGGGAGGCCTCCTGGAGGAGGTGAGCTCTCAGTAGGGCTTTGAATGGAGAAAGAGAACTATCTTGGCAGATGTGTGGAGGGAGGGCACTCCAGGCCAAGGGGAGGACGTGGGCCAGGGGTCGACGGTGGGACAGGCGAGAACGAGGCACAGTGAGGAGGTTAGCGGCAGAGGAGTGGAGGGTGTGGGCTGGGCAGTAGAAGGAAAGAAGGGCGGTGAGGTAGGAGGGGGCGAGGTGATGTAGAGCCTTGAAGCCGAGAGTGAGGAGTTTCTGCCTGATGCGCAGATTGATTGGTAGCCACTGGAGATTTTTGAGGAGGGGAGTAACATGCCCAGAGCGTTTCTGCACAGGGATGATCTGTGCATTCATTCATTCATTCATTCAATCGCATTTATTGAGCGCTTACTGTGTGCAGAGCACTGTACTAAGCGCTTGGGAAGGACAAGCTGGCAACATATAGAGAGGGTCCCTACACAACAGCGGGCTCACAGTCTAGAAGGGGGAGACAGACAAAAACCAAAACATATTAACAAAATAAAATAAATAGAATAGTAAATAGGTACAAGTAAAATGAATAGAGTAATAAATCTGTACAAACATATATACAGGTGCTGTGGGGAGGGGAAGAAGGAAAGAGCAGGGGGAGGAGGGGGAGTGGAAGGAGGGGGAGTGGAAGGAGGGGGCTCAGTCTGGGAAGATCTCCTGAAGGAGGTGAGCTCTCAGTAGGGTTCTGAAGGGAGGAAGAAAGCTAGCTTGGCGGATGTGTGGAGGGAGGGCATTCCAGGCCAGGGGGAGGACGTGGGCCTGGGGTTGACGGCAGAACAGGCAAGAACGAGGCACAGTGAGGAGATTAGCGGCAGAGGAGCAGAGGGTGCGGGCTGGGCTGTAGAAGGAGAGAAGGGAGGTGAGGTAGGAGGGGGCAAGGTGATGGAGAGCCTTGAAGCCGAGGGTGAGGAGTTTTTGCCTGATGTGTATGTTGATTGGTAGCCATTGGAGATTTTTGAGGAGGGGAGTAACATGTCCAGAGCGTTTCGGCACAAATATGATCCGGGCAGCAGCGTGAAGTATAGATTGAAGTGGGGAGAGACTGGAGGATGGGAGATCAAAGAGGAGGCTGATGCAGTAGTCCAGACTGGATAGGAAGAGACCGTTAACGAGCAGGGTAGTGGTTTGGATGGAGAGGAAAGGGCGGATCTTGGCAATGTTGCGGAGGTGAGACCGATAGGTTTTGGTGACGGATTGGATGTGAGGGGTGAACGAGGGAGCAGAGTCGAGGATGACACCAAGGTTGCGGGCTTGTGAGACGGGAAGGATGGTAGTTCCGGATACAGTGATGGGAAAGTCAGGGAAAGGGCAGGGTTTGGGAGGGAAGATAAGGAGTTCAGTCTTGTACATATTTAGTTTTAGATGGCAGGCAGACATCCAGATGGAGATGTCTTGAAGGCAGGAGGAGACACGAGCCTGAAGGGAGGGAGAGAGAGTAGGGGCAGAGATGTAGATTTGGGTGTCATCAGCGTAGAGATGATAGTTGAAGCCGTGGTAGCGAATGGGTTCACCAAGGGAGTGAGTGTCGATAGAGAACAGAAGGGGATCAAGAACTGACCCTTGAGGAACCCCTACAGTAAGGGGATCGGATGGTGAGGAGGAGCCCGCATAGGAGACTTAGAAGGAACGGCCGGAGAGATAAGGGGAGAATCAGGAGTCTGTGAAGCCAAGGTTGGATAGCGTGTTGAGGGGAACGGGGTGGTCCACGGTGTCGAAGGCAGTTGAGGGTTCGAGGAGGATTAAGATAGAGTAGGAGCCTTTGGAAATGACAAGAAGGAGGTCATTGGTGACCCTCGAGAGGGCAATTTCGGTGGAGTGTAGGGGACAGAAGGCAGATTGGATGGGGTCAAGGAGAGAGTTGGTGTTGAGGAATTCGAGCCCACATAGGGCTCACAGACTGGTGGGTAAGATAGAAAAGGTATTTAATCGCCATTTTACAGATGAGTAAACAGGCACAGAGGGGTCAAGTGTTTCGTGCAGGGGCAATCAATTAATTCACCAATTGATCAGGGTCACCTAGCAGATAGATGGTGGAGTGAAGATTAGAAACCAGCTCCTTCTGACTCGAACCAATTCCTATCCCCTGTCACACTATTTCTTTGATCCTAGCACCAGAAATATTTATTGAGCATTTGCAATACCAGCACTGAAACAGGAGTTAAGGAACCCTTGTAATACATGCATCCCTGCCCACAGGAGGCTCACACTGAAAAGGTTTGGGTAGGTCGACTAGAAAGATCCAATTCAAAACTTAAGTCTAGGTCGCATGCTCATTTCCATAGAGGAGGGTTTAATTCTGTAAAAGCCCCAAGATCAATTTCCCGATGTTTTCCTAAGCTCAGTTTGGGATCCCAGGCCTCCAAACCTTCTGCCCTCGAACTCAATCAATCAATAAATTGCATTTATTGAGTAATTACTGTGTGCAGGGCACTGTACCAAGCAATTAGGAGAGTACAACACAACAGACATTTTCCCTGCCTGCAGTGAGACCTCATCTCCTGAAGTCAAGCTAGAGGCAGATGGGAGTAACATCATCAAGGAAGACCTGGGCACTGTGTTGTGTGTCCAAGTGCCCATCTTTCCACCCATCAATATCCTCCCTCCAAGTCTGAGAGTTTCTCATCCTGCCCAACACAGTGAGTCCAACTTTGGTTCTGGGGCCCATGTCTATAGCAGCCGAATGATACTTTTAATGTTGCATTCGACTTTCCCTAGCTCTTAGTGCAGTGTTCTGCACCCAATAAGCTCTCAATAAATACAATTTAATAAATGAAGTGGCTCAGCCTGAAGAATTCTGGGTAAAGTGGTCAGGGGTAGGGGATTAGGGTGAAGGGGTGCATCCATAAGAGGGATAAGGGGAAGTGTCCCCAGAGTCTGGTAGTTGTTGTAAATATCTTTAAGTTTTACTTTCCAATAAAGGAGAAGTTCCTTGTGGGCCAGAAACGTGTCATTCCATTATTATGTACTTCCCAAGAGCCTTGTATAGTGTACTTTTCAATCGCTTCGTAGTAATAATAATTGTGGTATTCATTCATCATTCACTACAGACCAAGAACTGTAGCAAGCCCTGGGGTAGATACAAGATAATTAGCCCCGATCCCACAAGGGGGCTCACAGCCTAAGTGGGAGGGAGAATAGGTAATCAATATTCAATCAATCAGCACTAAGTACTGAGCACTTAATTTTGGCAAAGCACTGTCCTAAGCATTTGGGAGCATACGGTCACGTTGGTAGGCATGGTGCATAGCTCACAGTGTTGCTTTACAGCTGAAAAACCTGAAGAACAGAGAAGTTAAGTGATTTGTCCAAGGTTATATCACACCAACGGACAGAGCCAGGATGAGAATCCAGTTGCCCTGACTGCCAGGCCTGTGTTCCTTCCAAAGGCCATACTGCTTCTCGATAAGAGATCTGGCACCTCTTAACAAGGAACTTTACTGTCTGAGAAATCAGGAGGGATGTGGAACCAGAGCCTGGATCGAATCGGGAAGAGAAACCACAGATGATATACTCCATCTTATCCTGCCTGTTTCCATTCATTTTGCTCACGGGTCTGTGGTCCGGGACTCGTGGCTCAGAGCTCAGGTAAAGTTCGGCCCAGTTTGGCCTGCAGTGGGACTGTGCTTTGAGCCTCTGTTGAGGCCCCTCTTCTCAGTGTGGCAGGACGTTCAACCTTCCTGGGGATGCAGGAAGAGGCTGTGGGTCAGAGAGAGGAGGGAGCTTAGTCGGCAAGGGAAAGAAGGGACTTGGCTGGCCAGGGTGAGGGGAAGGCCTGCCTCAGGGATGAATCTGGTCCTGCAGGCTACAGATGGGCACCAGGAAGCAACTCTGCTTGAAAACCATTCTGGCCTTGAAACTGGGTTGTGTCTGAGCAGCAAATATGTCCCAGGTCATAGCTTTTCCGACGCTGGTCCAACCTTGCCTGTTCCCAGCAATCATCCAGGAATTGCTAGGTAAATGTTTGCAGTCGGGGCAGCCTAGAGCTGATGGATGCCGTTTGGGAGGTCAGTTTAGGGGAGGGAAGGTCGGACTCAGTCTTCCCCTGGACTCTGGGCTCCCTTGTTAGAGAAAATGCAAGAAAGCTTGAGCCCCTTTCCCAGGTATTGACACTGGGGTAATGTCTTTACTGGTACCAGGTACACTTATTGTGGGAAGCAGGGTGACCCCACAGTTTAGGTCAGGATGTGGGGAGTGACCTCTCAGATGGCTGTCCTGTCTAGCCACAGCGGCCTCCGCTGCAATGCTCAGGTTCGCTCCCTGACATTTTATGACCCAATCATCTCTTTCAGCCTCCTGCCTGATGTCACCCTGCTGACCTTACTGTAACAACAGTCTCAAGCCCCATTTTATAGATGAGGTAATTGTTACAGAGAAGTTAAGTGACTTGCCCAAAGTCACACAGCTGGTAAGTGGCAGAGCTGGAATTAGAACCCACGACTTCTGACTCTCAAGCCCCTGATCTTTCCACGAGGCCACACTGCTCCCCCTCTCTTGACTCCACAGCCCCCTTCAGTTATCACCACATCTCCCTCCTACCCGTCTTTTCCAAACTCCTTGATTGAATCATTGAGCCTCTAAATCCTCTCCTCCAACACTCTCCTTCACCCCCTCCAATCTGGCTTCTGCCCCCTTCATTCCACTTAAACCGCTCTCGCGAAGGTGTCCCTCTATGTTCTGTTTTTGGTCCCCTTTTATTCTCCATCTACACTCAATCTTTGGAGAATTCATTCGCTTCCACAGCTTCAACTATCATCTCTATGCAGATGACACCCAATTCATATCTCCTCCCCTGTTCTCTCTCCCTCCCTCAGGCTCACATCTCCTCCTGCCTTTAGGACACCTCTACTTGGATGTCCTGCCACCACCTCAAACTCAACATGTCCAAGACAGAGCTCCTTATCTTCCCTCCCAAACCCTGTCCTCTCCCAAACTTTCTCATCACTGTAGACGGCACAACTGTCTTTCATGTGTCACAAGCCCATAAACTTGCTGTTATCCTTGACTCTGCTTTCTCATTCACCCCACATATTCAGTCCACCACCAAATTCTACCGGTCTCACCTTCGCAACATAGCGAAGATCTACCCTTTTCTTTCCATTCAAACCCCTACTACATTAGTACAGTCACTCGTCTGCTGACTGGATTACTGCATCAGCAAACTTTTTGTCCTCCACACTTCCTGCCTTTCCCCATTTCAGTCCGTACTTCACCCCGCTGCCAGGATTATCTTTCTACAGAAACGTTATGGGCATGTCACCACCCCCAACCTCAAAAATCCCCTGTGGTTGCCTATCAATCTCCTTATCAAACAAAAACTCCTCATTATTGGCTTCCAAGCTCTCCATCCCCTTGACCCTTGCCCCTTCTTAACTCAGCTCCCTTCTTTCATTCTACATTCCAGCCCCCACACTCCACTCCTCTGGTGCTAACCTTCTCACTGTGCCCCGATCTCACCTGTCCTGCCATCGACCCCTGGCCCATGTCCTACCTTTGGCCTGGAATGTCCTCCCTCCTCTAATTCTTGAAACAATCACTCTGTCCCCCCTTCAAAGCCCTACTGTAGGTGCGCCTCCTCCAAGAGGCCTTCCTAGACTACGTCCCCTTTTCCTTAGTTCCCCCTCCTTTCTGTGTCACCTCAACTTGCTCCTTTTGCTCTTCCCTCCTTCCCGCCCCACAACACTAATGTATAAATGCATATATCTATAATTCTATTTATTTATATTGATGCCTGTTTACTTGTTTTTATGTCTGTCTCCCCACCTCTAGATTGCAAACCTGATGTGTGTAGAGATTGTCTCTCTTTATTGCTGAATTGTACTTTCCAAGCATTTAGTACAGTGCTCTGCACACAGTAAACACTCAATAAATACGATTGAATAAAGGAATTAATGAATGTGTTTTATTATAATTTTCCAAATAATCACTCATATTCTTTCAGAATATGCCAGTTTTTTTAATTGACCTAATATGAGAACTTTAATTTAATAATCCAAGGAAACAAGCAATTTTCAAAATAGATTGATTTGCTGGATAACAGTAATCCTGCTTCAAACTGGCTACTGCTCAAAATTGGTTCCATGAAATTAGTGTTAAGCAAAAGACTGCTACAGAAATATAGTTTTCCAGAGAGAATGTTAATGTAAAAATGTTTTAATGTGCTCCCAAGATCCAAAAATTAAACCATATTGATGCAAATGATAAAACTCAGAGATAAAACTACAACTTGACAAGGTAGCACTGTATATATGTACCAGTAATAAAGGATTTTGTTATGTTTTTAATGTGAACACTTGTACATACTTTTCAGAGTGATATTCCCATTCAGCCAAAAGACACCTTGTGTTAACTTGCTGGAGATCTGTTATGAAATCTTCCCTTATCTACTTGAAATACAATGAAATCACTCCATTTAGTTCAGTCAAAGTACCTCAAACGTTTAAGAGGAGAGGAAGGGAGGTATTAAAGATGAAGACTCTGTAGCAGTTATTTCAGCGAGAACTTGCTGTAAGAAATACCAGCACTAAAAATCAATAGCCCATTGCAAAAGAGTGCTAAATGAATAATTTCATAATGGGGTGACTGGGCAGTGAATCATGTGCGATAGTTCAATTTCCAGTGAAGCGTGAGTCATAACTAAAGCTTGAAAACTCTACAGCATGTACAGTAGATTTGTATCAAACAACTAATTTGAAAATCTGAATATTGGTAATAATGAGAAAGTGATATTAAATTTTTACAGGTGTTAACAAAAACAAGCCCTGTACCTGATTTCTTCATGTGCCTGTTTTGAGACAGAAAGGGGTAAGAGAAACTGACATCCATATGTTCCCCCCAAAAGGGAAGCATAAAATTGCCCAGATCCACACAAATATAAGGCTAGCATATTTTACCAGATTATACCCTTATACTTGATTATTTAATTTCCTTTGGTTCAGAGTAAATCTCTGCTTCCATGACAATTCATAAATCTAAGTGTAGACAGTTGACTTAACTAGTCATCTCAAGAAAGGAGAATCATAAACTGATGGTAGCATAGCTATGAAATACATATAAAGGAAAAACTGTTGTAGTATGATGGTTCAGAACTTTTTCCTACAATTTTTTTCAAAACTTCTTGGGAAAGGAGAACAAAATATAATTTAAAAATCCATTATCCAAACACATGTTCTCAGAACCAACTGATTATCCAAATCAAAAGTAGATCTTTGAGAATAATAACGTTATAAATTGAACCGGTTTACCAAGCAAAACTGTCCATTTAGCCCAAAAGGTCAAAATACAATTTTGCTTGGTTACTTGAATTTTCAATAATTTGACTTGGCCTTAGTTTAAGCTAGTTTTCACGACTGATATTCTGTCAGTTAGGTTACTCCTACTTGCCTAGGTGTGGATTTTGAACCCACATATTGAAATTCTGTACATATAATATTCACAAGCATCCAAAATCCACCTTCCAATCAAGAAGTGTAACTAGGTATATATTTTTATTTCCCACTCTTTCAAGTATGTACTATAAAATGTTATGATAAATAATAAGTGCTATGTTTCTCACAGAAAATTTGTCTATAGAGACATTTAAACAATTAGTTCCCCCAACCCCAGTTCTATTTCTGGACATTTGCTTTCCTCATGACTCCTTTTGACCATTGGTTGCCCCTTATCCAGACTGTTCCAACTATTGCCTTTTGCTCTTCCTTTATCATCGTTTCCCCTTTCCTCTTTCCTCTCCATTTTCTTACTCCTTTCTCTCTTCTCTTATTATGATATGGTATATTCAGAGAACAACCTGTGACCCTTATACCTAAAATCTATAACAATCCTAATTCCACAGATTGCTTGATTCCCCAGAATTCCAAAAACTCCTCACTCTTGGCTTCAAGGCTCTCCATCACCTCGCCCCCTCCGATCTCACCTCCCTTCTCTCCTTCTACAGCCCAGCCCGCACCCTCCGGTCCTCTGCCACTAACCTCCTCGCCATGCCTCATTCTCGCCTGTCCCGCCATCGACCCCGGGCCCACATCATCCCCCTGGCCTGGAATGCCCTCCCTCTGCACATCGCCAAGCTAGCTCTCTTCCTCCCTTCAAAGTCCTACTGAGAGCTCACCTCCTCCAGGAGGCCTTCCCAGACTGAGCCCCCTCCTTCATCTCCCCCTTTTCCCCCTCCCCATCCCCCCCGCCTTACCTCCTTCCCCTCCCCAAACAACCTGTATATATGTATATATGTTTGTACGCATTTATTACTCTATTTATTTATTTTATTTGTACATATTTATTCTATTTATTTTATTTTGTTAATATGTTTTGTCTTGTTGTCTGTCTCTCCTTTCTAGACTGTGAGCCCACTGTTGGGTAGGAACCATCTCTATATGTTGCCAACTTGTACTTCCCAAGCGCTTAGTACAGTGCTCAGCACACAGTAAGTGCTCAATAAATACGACTGAACGAATGAATGAATGAATGCAATAAATAGTTCCATTACCAAACTCAGATTTATTCTACTAATAAGATCTGGGTATTTTCATTCATTCATTCAATTGTATTTACTGAGCACTTACTGTGTGCAGAACACTGTACTAAGAGCTTGGGAAGTACAAGTTGGCAACAAATAGAGACAGTCCCTACCCAGTAGTGGGCTTACAGTAACTGATGTTGACCTTTTTTTTAACACCAGGAAGGCCCCTTGTGTATCACTGGATCATTGGATCATTATGACGATTTACATTTTTGTAGAGCTGAAAAATCCTTTCCCTGATTAATCTATTTTATTCATCAATTAGAAATGGAAATTCCAACCAGGATTCTGAGTTTGAATCTGTTTATTTGTCAAACAAATGAATTGAAAACATGTTTAGGTTTATGCAACTTTTCTTTGTGTTCACAATGAATTAGTTCAAAAGTATAAGAATCAGGCCTTCAAGTAATTTATGTTGCTTAAGTTTTCTTTTGTCCCTTGAAATATGTATTGGTCCTGATTGCAAATTCTTTGGATCCAGTACTGTTCGATTGTAAATTCTTTGGATCCAATATTGTTCTGTAGGCTCAAGTTCATTTTTCTCATTTTATATTTAAGGATGATTATTAAAAATATCTAGAAATTGACTGTTATGCATGGTAATTATCACAATTCTAGTGTTCCTTGAAGAGGTGCACGTGCAACGCATTGTAACTAAAATGGTCAATGCTTCATTAATTTGGAAATCATTTCAAATGAGTTTTGCTGCCTACACACCTGCAGCCGAGGAGTTAGTTTGTGATAGGTGTGACTTTCAGTTTTAAAACACAATAAAAATTTTATATTATAAAATAGACAGATTGGTTTCCCTCATGTGAACACTTTATAATAAAGAAGGAGAAAAAACATTTTATTCTTTATTGAGTTTTTCCCTGGCTTTCTTTTAAGCATTTCCAAGTGGGAGAGCAGACAAAAACAGAGAAGAGAAATTCAGAGGAGCTGAAAGTTGGAGTCAGAGACATCAGTGTGATAGCAACAAATCATATCTTTAAAGAAATATTCTTAAATGGGATTTTTCACAATGTGGTGCTCTTCCTTAGTTTTACTGGTTTCTTTTAAAGCCCTCTACCTAGAAGCCTCAAGATGCCCTTGTGAATTTTAAAACACATTTGGAAACTTAGATTTGTAAAATTGGGAGCTTATTAGGTCATAGGAAACATAATTTGAAAATAACAAATCTACCTGAGTCCTATTGTGCATCTTCTCTTGGGCGAACATTTCAGGAAATGGAAAATGCACAACTGTCATCGACCCTGGCACAGGCTGCGTCCCAGGCAGCAATCTGAGGACAAACTCCCTCTGAAAAGAATATTTCCTACCCACTGCATCCAGATATTGTATTGAATTGTTGCTGTGTTTAAAATTGGAGTATTAATAAACATTGTATTATGAAAGAGAGCATTTTTGAGCAGTTTCTCATTTTTATGAACAGTATTTCATATTTTTACTATTACATTCCACTTTTTCCCATGCTTTCACTTTTACCTCTCAGGTCCTTAAACCAGTATCTTCTCCATTTTCTACCTTTAGAACCTGTCTCCCAATCACCAAAATATTATTTTAGGTCATATCTCACCCATTAATATTCCTAGAATCCTTCCAAAAATATTAATCTGCATTTTCTCATAGTTAGCTTCCAAATGTCAATGGAGAAGCAGCGTGGCTCAGTGGAAAGATCACGGGCTTTGGAGTCAGAGGTCATGGGTTCGAATCCCATCTCCGCCACATCTCTGCTGTGTGACCTTGGGCAAGTCACTTAACTTCTCTGAGCCTCAGTTACCTCATCTGTAAAATGGGGATTAAGACTGTGAGCCCCACGTGGGACAATCTGATCACTTTGTACCCCCCCAGCGCTTAGAACAGTGCTTTGTGCATAGTAAGCGCTTAACAAATGCCAACATTATTATTATTATTATATATACCTTTCCAGCCCTGGATTATAATCCAGATTCTTCCACCTGCCCACTGCATGACCTTGGACAAGTCACCTAACTTCTCTGTGTCACAGTTACATCATCTGTAAAATGTGGGACAATGGACTGTGTTCCACCTGATTAACTTGTAACTACCCCAGGATTTAGTTCAGCGTCTGAAAAATAATGAGCACTTAAATACCATAAAAAAAACCTGAACCTTCAAACTATTTTATTTTTTTCCTGTACCAGTGGCAGAATATTAACCTGTTCTACATGCAGGATACAATTTGCAGTTGGCTCTGATATTTACCCTATTATTAGCTTTGCTGTACTGTCCAGTGGGAAACAGGATATGTGGGTTCTAGTCCTGGTTCTGTCTGTAACTAGCTAATGTGAACAAAGACCATACAAACATCTCCTGCCTATCTACCTACTTGCTTACTACTCTCTATGCCCCAGTGGGAACAGAACTGGTAGGGATGGTGAGTGTGAATAGTGCAGCATGAGCCATTTGACTCCACATTCAATTCCTTTACAAAGGTCCTCAGTCCTGGAGTATCAGGACTGAAGCTTAATCACATTTTCTGATTGGAAACTCAGCATGGCATAGTGGATAGAGCATGGGTTTGGGAGTCAGAAGCTAGTGTGCTCTAATCTTGGCTCCTCCACCTTTCTGCTGTGTGACCTTGGGCAAGTCAATTCGCTTCTCTGTGCCTCAGTTACCTCATCTGAAAAATGACAATTGAGACTGTGATCCTCATGTGGGGCCAGGACTGTGTAAACCCAATTTGCTGGTGTCCAACCCAGCGCTTAGTACAGTGCCTTGCATGTAGTAACAAATGTCATATTATTATTATTATTATTAATAATAATAATAATAATAATAACAATAACAATAATAATAATAAATGCCATTAATTTATTTGTTAGGGCTTCTATGGGGCATTGTCAGAGGTACTAAGTTTAAAGGGTAGAAAAAGGCAAGAAAGGAAGAGACACATAGAGAAGAGACAGATGATAGAGACACATACATGGAAGTATACATCCACTCTCCTCAGCCATACACTATTCCTTTTACTGTCTCTATGTCCCACATACCATCACACACTCTCCTTCACAAAAGCAAACTTCCATTTGCTCATTCAGTTGTAGTCACATATTCTCTCTCATACTCATACTTCATTCATTCATTCAATTGTATTTATTGAGCACTTACTGTGTGCAGAGCACTGTACTAAGCGCTTGGAAAGTATAATTCAGCAATAGAGAAAAACCCTACCCAACAACGGGCTCACAGTGTAGAAACAGAATTCCTTACCGTACCACCCAAATCCTGTCTTCCCCATGACTTTCCCATGACTGAAGACAGGACCACTGTCCTCCCTGTCTCACAAACTTGGTGTTATCTCTCATTCAATCCACATATTAAATTTGTTACCAAATCATGTTGGTTCTACCATCATAGTATCACAAAATCCACCCTTTCCTCCCTCCATACTGCTATCCAGTTAATCCAAGCATTTATCCTAGCCCACCTTGATTACTGTATCGGCCTCCCTGATGAACTCCTAGCCTTCTGTCTCTCCCCACTCCAGTCCATACTTTATTCTGCTGACAAGATCAGTTTTAGTTTTCACAAAACTGCTCAGTTCATGTTTCCTCCCTCAAGAACCTCCAGTAGTTGCCCATTCATCCCTGCACCAAACAGAAACTCCTTGCCATAGACTTTAAAGCTTTCAATCACCTTGCTTCTTCCTACCTTACCTTGCTACTCTCCTACAACCTAGCCCACACACTTCAATCCTCTCATACTAACCTACTCACCGTGTCTCAGTTTCATCTATTTCACTGCTGACCTCTCGCTCACATCCTCCCACTGTCCTGGAACGTCCACCTTCTTTATATCCCACAGACAATTACTCTCCTCACCTTCAAAGCCTAATTGAAGACACATGTCTGCCAAGAGACCTTCCCTGACTAAGCCCGCATTTCCTCTTCTCCTACTCCCTTCTGTATCATCCTAATTTGCTCCCTTTATTCTCCCCACCCCCGCAAACCAGGTGCACAGAACTTATGTGCATATTATCTGTACATATTAACTTACATTAATACAAGTACTTATCTTATTCCTTCTTAATCTCCTTACCACCCTCCCTGTGTGTTGTCTCTTCCCACTTCAATCCATACTACACTCTGCTGCCTGGATCATTTTCCTTCAAAGACATTCAACTAATACTTCCCCACTCCTCAAGAAACTCCAGTGGTTGCCCATTCACCTCCACATCAAATAGAAACTCTTAACCATTGGCTTTAAAGCATTCAATCACCTCACTCCCTCCCATCTCACCTCACTACTCTCCTACTACAACTCAGGCTACATACTGTTTTCCTCTAATGTTAACCTTTGCACTGTACCTCCATCTCACCTATTTCACCACCGACCCCTCTCCCATATCCTGCCTCTGGCCTGGAACGCCCTTCCTCCTCATATCAGCCCTCCCCAACTTCAAAGCCTCCAAAAAACCTTCTCTGTCTAAGCCCTCCTCCACTCTTTTCCCACTCTCTTCTGTGTCACCCTGACTTGCTCCCTTCATTTATCCTCCCTCCCAGCCCCCACAGCTCATATGTACGGATCTGTAAATTATTTATTTATATATATATAAACTGTGCCTCATTCTCGCCTGTCCCACTGTCGACCCCCGGCCCACGTCCTCCCCCTGGCCTGGAATGCCCTCCTTCTGCACATCGGCCAAGCTAGCTCTCTTCCTCCCTTCAAAGCCTTACTGAGAGCTCACCTCCTCCAGGAGGCCTTCCCAGACTGTGCCCCCTCCTTTCTCTCCCCTACTCCCCCTCCCCATCCCCCTCCCTTGCCTCTTTCCCATCCCTACAGCACCTGTATATATGTATATATGTTTGTATATATTTATTACTCTATTTATTTATTTTACTTATACATGTTTATTCTATTTATTTTATTTGGTTGATATATTTTGTTTTGTTGTCTGTCTCCCCCTTCTAGACTGTGAGCCCGTTGTTGGGTAGGGACCATCTCTATGTGTTGCAAACTTGTACTTCCCAAGCGCTTAGTACAATGCTCTGCACACAGTAAGCGCTCAATAAATACGATTGCGTGAATGAATGTATAAATATATTAATGCTTGTCTCCTCTTCTAGACTGTGAGTTCATATGGGCAGGAAATGTGTCTGTTTTATTGTCCTCTCCCAAGCACCTAGTACAGTGCTTTGTACACAGTAATCACTCAAAATATATGATTTAATGAATTAATGTTTGTAATTAATTCATTTATATATTAATGTCTGTCTCCCCTTCTAGACTGCAGGCTCACTGTGAGCAGGGAATGCGTTATATTGTTATATTGTATTCTCTTTAGTGCTTAGTACAGTGCTGTGCATAAAATAGAGAAGCATCATGGCTCAATGGAAAGACCACAGGCTTTGGAGTCAGAGGTTATGGGTTCAAATCCAGGCTCTGCAAATTGTCAGCTGTGTGACTTTGGGCAAGTCACTTCACTTCTCTGTACCTCACTGACCTCATCTATAAAATGGGGATTAAGACTCTGTGCCCCTGGTGGGACAACCTGAGTACCTTGTAACCTCCCCAGCGCTTAGAACAGTGCTTTGCACATAGTAAGTGCTTAATAAATGTCATCATCATCATTAAAATAAGTGCTTAAGAAATAAAATTGCTTAATCTATTGATTGGTTACCACTTTGCCTATCTGACATTTATTTCAATGTCTTTCTTCCTCACTAGCCAATAAGCTGCTTGAGAACAGGAATCATGTCTACAAACCCTATCCTACTCTTCCTGGCACTTAATACAGTGCTCTAACCATCCAAAAGTGTTCAATAAATACCACTGATTGACTGACTGTGGGGCCAGTTCAGGAGTTTTTGTCTGTCATCTGTTCAGTCTAGTTATAAATACCTCAGTTAAGCTTGCCTGGGGACAATTTGCATTCAATGAAATGTGTCTTACTGTGGTCTTTCACCCTCATGCTAACAAACTTATATACCTGACAAGACAGAGTCTCATACACATGTGCTTTCAAACATTCAAACATAAGCTCACATTGTCACTCCTCACTCTTCCAAAAAAGCAGGAGAGAATTTGGGGAAATTCCCAAACCAAATAGGGTTTGTTTTGTAGAAGCAATCAAAATATCCACCCACACCCTGGACATCATCAGCAAGGGATTAGAAACAGCATGGTCTAAAGGAGAGAGCATGGTCCTGAGAGTCAGAAAATCTGGGTTCTAATCCCAGCTCTGCCACAAGAATGTTGGGTGACCCTTGGAAATTCTCATAACTTCTCTGGGTCTCAGTTACCTCATCTGAAAATGGGGATAAAATACCTGTTCTCACTCCTTCTGATACTGTGAGTCTCATGTGGGACTAAGACTGTTTTGGAACTGAATATGCTGTATCTTTACCAATGCTTAATACAGTACTTGACACATAGTAGGTGGTTAACAAACACCACTATCAATCAATCAATTAATCAATCATATTTAGTGAACACAGTACGTGCAGAGCCCTGTGATAAGCAAATGGGAGAGTATAGAATAACAATATAACATACTTATTCCCTACAATGAGCTTACAGTCTAGAGGATTAAAGAACAAAAGACATTGCTTTGAAAATATTTTAAACCATGCTACTTACACCTTCATCTGGAGTATTAAGAAGGACATAGTACAGCTAGAGGAGATGAAGCATGGGGAAGGGGCAACAACGTCAGAGGAAAGAGTAGGACAGTCAGTCTGAAAAGATGCAGCTTGAAGCCAAAGGACTCAAGGAGAGTGTGAACTGGGCATTCACAAAATTTTTGAATATTGAAAACCCACATCACCCAGAGGAGAAGACAACCAATAAAATGTGAACAATGAAAAATCGAAGGTTGCACAAGGAGTCACTTTTCTATATGGTCGGAGTGGGCAAATGGAAAATGCTTGCCTTCCACAGTTTACCCACTGGCTACATACTATTTGATATACCCCAAAAGGGGTGAGGCCAATTAAGACCATAAAGAGCACGAATTTCCCACTGAGTTTAATCTTCTCTTTAATAGCGGTGATATGATGTTTGGAGACAGAGATTGGTGGTTGTCATCCTTCACATAATAATAATAATTATAATTATAATAATAGTACTTGTTAAGCACTTAGTATGTGCAAAGTACTGTTCTAAGTGCTGGGTTAGATTCAAGTTAATCAAGTTGGAAACAGCTCCTGTCCCACATATGGCTCACAGTCTTAGTCCTCACTTCACATATGAGGCAAGCAAGGCCCAGAGAAACTAAATGACTTGCCCAAGGTCACACAGCAGACATATGGCAGAGCTGGCATTAGAACCCATGACCTTCTGACTTCCAGGTTCGTGATCTATCCACAATGCCATGCTGAGAGAATTTCTGCCATCCTAATATTACTTTTCTACATTCCAAAATGATTCTTCTAATAACCCTTTGTGAACTCAATCAATCAATCAATCAATCGTATTTATTGAGCGCTTACTATGTGCAGAGCACTGTACTAAGCGCTTGGGAAGTACAAATTGGCATCACATAGAGACAGTCCCTACCCAACAGTGGGCTCACAGTCTAAAAGGGGGAGACAGAGAACAGAACCAAACATATCAACAAAATAAAATAAGTAGGTTAGAAATGTACAAGTAAAATAAATAAATAAATAAATAAATAGAGTAATAAATATGTACAACCATATATACATATATACAGGTGCTGTGGGGAAGGGAAGGAGGTAAGACGGGGGGATGGAGAGGGGGACGAGGGGGAGAGGAAAGAAGGGGCTCAGTCTGGGAAGGCCTCCTGGAGGAGGTGAGCGCTCAGCAGGGCCTTGAAGGGAGGAAGAGAGCTAGCTTGGCGGATGGGCAGAGGGAGGGCATTCCAGGCCCGGGGGATGACGTGGGCCGGGGGTCGATGGCGGGACAGGCGAGAGCGAGGTACAGTGAGGAGATTAGTGGTGGAGGAGCGGAGGGTGCGGGCTGGGCAGTAGAAGGAGAGAAGGGAGGTGAGGTAGGAGGGGGCGAGGTGATGGACAGCCTTGAAGCCCAGGGTGAGGAGTTTCTGCCTGATGCGCAGATTGATCGGTAGCCATTGGAGGTTTTTGAGGAGGGGAGTAATATGTCCAGAGCGTTTCTGGACAAAGATAATCCGGGCAGCAGCATGAAGTATGGATTGAAGTGGAGAGAGACACGAGGATGGGAGATCAGAGAGAAGGCTAGTGCAGTAGTCCAGACGGGATAGGATGAGAGCTTGAATGAGCAGGGTAGCAGTTTGGATGGAGAGGAAAGGGCGGATCTTAGCAATGTTGCGGAGCTGAGACCGGCAGGTTTTGGTGACGGCTTGGATGTGAGTGGTGAATGAGAGAGCAGAGTCGAGGATGACACCAAGGTTGCGGGCTTGTGAGACGGGAAGGATGGTAGTGCCGTCAACAGAGATGGGAAAGTCAGGGAGGGGACAAGGTTTGGGAGGGAAGACAAGGAGTTAAGTCTTCGACATGTTGAGCTTTAGGTGGCGGGCGGACATCCAGATGGAGATGTCCTGAAGGCAGGAGGAGATGCGAGCCTGGAGGGAGGGGGAGAGAGCAGGGGCAGAGATGTAGATCTGGGTGTCATCAGCGTAGAGATGATAGTTGAAGCCGTGGGAGCGAATGAGGTCACCAAGGGAGTGAGTGTATATTGAGAACAGAAGGGGACCAAGCACTGAACCTTGGGGAACCCCCACCGTAAGAGGATGGGAGGGGGAGCAGGAGCCTGCAAAAGAGACTGAGAAAGAACGACCGGAGAGATAAGAGGAGAACCAGGAGAGGACAGAGTCTGTGAAGCCAAGGTCAGATAACGTGTGGAGGAGAAGGGGGTGGTCCACAGTGTCAAAGGCAGCTGAGAGGTCGAGGAGGATTAGGACAGAGTATGAGCCGTTGGATTTGGCAAGCAGGAGGTCATTGGTGACCTTTGAGAGCGCTGTTTCCGTGGAATGAAGGGGACGGAAGCCAGACTGGAGGGGGTCGAGGAGAGAGTTGTTGTTGAGGAATTCTAGGCAGCGCGTGTAGACAACTCGTTCAAGGAGCTTGGAAAGGAATGGTACTCACCTTCTACTTTCTTCTCCTGCAGAGCACGAATGGCAGGAAGAGGTTTCTGCAGGGCACTGGAGTCCAGATGAGGGGCTGGATTGTGTCCAATAAATTATTCCATCAATCAGTGTTATTTAGTGAATGCTAACTGAGTGCAAAGCACTGAAACAAACCCTTAGAAGAGTACAATACAACAGAATTGGTAGACATTTTCCATGCCCTCAAGGAGTTTACAGGTTATAGTGTTGTGATTAGTCCTCTTAGTCTCTACTGCAAAGCAGAGTTAGTCAGCAAGAATTTTCATTTAGCATTAGAGCCTGAAGGAAGGGAGGAATGTTGTTATGTAAGTATTCCATACTCTCTGTCCAGATCTCTCTTGAAGAGAGACCCTGGGATCCTGGTAGAGCAAAAAAAAAAGAGAGATTGGATCTTGTCTGTGACCAAACCAAAGGAGGAATTTGAGAGTTCCTTGGATTGTTAGGTACAAATTAACTGTTCTGTTGAAAATCACAATTGTGACTCAATCATCATTTGATCATTATTTGGAAGTGTGGAGTTCTGTGAGCCTGCAACAGGTTTTGTGTTTGTTTTTTAAGCACCAGGCACTATGTGTCAGGTATTGTACTAAACCCAGGAGTAGACTCAAATTAATCAGGTTGGACACAGTCAATATTCAACATGGGGCTCACAGTCTTAATCTCCATTTTAAAGATGAGGGAAATGAGGCACAGATTAGTTAAGGGACTTCCTCAAGGTCTCACAGCAGACATGTGGCAGGGATAGGATTAGAATCTAGATCCTTTGACTCCTAGGCCCATGATTTTTCCACTAGGCCACACTGCTTCTCCAAAGTGTAAGCATTCTCAAAAGTGATCCCTGGATTTGGGTCCCAGAGGCTGAGCCTGTAGCAGAGTACCCTGGACAGGGACCTGGTACCATGATCAGAGAAACAATCAGGTTCTCCCCTTCGACCTGAGGTGTAATGCAAACTCGGGCACAAGCTCATTTCCTAACCTCGGTGTCTGCGCGGTCGATCCAGGGATACTTAGTAGCAAGGACACTGGGAACTTGGGGAGCAGGGCAGTTAGTCCAGGGATAAACAAACCAGCAGAGGGTCTGCTAATTCTGTTGGATTGTACTCTCCCAAGTGATTTATACAGTGCTCTCCACATAGTAAGCACTCAACAAATACCATTGATTGATTGACAGGGTTTTCCCAGGGAGAAATTGGACCCTTCTCTGTCTCTATGGGAGCTACTTTGTAAGAGCCCAGAAAAAGGAGGAGAAAGGATACCTCAGATTGGGAACTGCTAGGAGTCTTGTAGCATAACTAGTTGAGGATGGATAAATTGGCTACTTGTGGGAGATGAGAATCACTAAAGAGACCAAAGCCTGTATTGAAATTGTCTTTAACCAAGTTTGTTACATTGAGGCTCCGAAAGCAGTCTCTCACGAGAGAGGTCAGCTTTTGCCCTAGACAAATGGTTTATAATGTGTAATCTAATAGTCATGTCATAGATGAACGTACAGGAATTGAGTGCACCTTCTGTGTTCCCATGTGCATAGAATGGTTTTTGTTGAGGTGGACTGGCCTGTGCGGTGAAAAGGGTATGTGGCTTTTGTAGAAACATGCTTAGATCTACTGGTGTGGCTTCGGGGATTGGGCATTATTCCCTTGGTTTTAAATTTCTAATGTCTACCTTTTCAGAAATTCTTGATATAATCTGATTATAGCAGAGAATCTAATCTATCTTTTTTATTTTATTCATAGCCTCCTTGGGAAGAAAGGGAAACCTCTGGTGGCTGGAACTTGAAGTCACCTACACAAGCACATATTCCTTTTCACTTTCTCCATGTCCACATTGATCTTTGAGAACTTCAGTGTCCACACAGATGTTCCTGATGACCCTTTCACTGCCCGCTTACTATCATGCCTTAACCCCGCTGACCTCCTGCTCCTCCCCACCTCACCCAATCACCAACATGGACATGCACTTGATTTCATCATCTCTAATCACTGCATAGTCTCTACCCTCACCAACTCTGAAACCCCACTATCTGATCACAACCTCTTCACTTACCTCCTCTCCCACACAACTCCTTCTCGTAAATCTGTATTATTCCCTCACTGAGATCTCTGATCTTTGGACCCCATCCAATTTTATCAACTCATCCTTCCCCACTTAGCCTCCACACCCAACTACCCACCCTTAATGACCAAACGGATACTTTAAACACCATCCACTTCACTGAACCCAACTCATTCGCCCCCATCTCTTCGTTAATCTTGTATCACTAACCCACAGCCCTGTATCTTCTGCACAGTCCACCTCCTTCACTCCTGTGCTCAAGGTGAATAGTGCTGCTGGCAGAAATCTAAATATCATGCCGACTGTCCACTTCAAGTTTATCCTTGCAGGCATTAATCTGCCCTCTCCTCTGCCTGCCAGAATTATTTCTCCACTTTTATTATCACCAATGCCCTTCACCCTTGTCAGCTGTTCCAGACATTTACTTCCCTCCTCAGGCCCTCTGTTCTCCTGCATCCCCCATCCCTTGCCCCCTTGATATAGCCACCGACTTTATTAACAAAATTGACACCATCAGGTGTGAGCTCCATAAAATTGCCCCTGACCCTCCTCAATCCCTCCCCCTTCCGGACCCCTCTTCATCTCTCCCAACTTTGCCAGCATTATTTCTAGAGAAGATCTCCTGCCTTCTCTCAAATGCCACCCCCTTGACCTGCACATCTGTCATCCGTTGCCGGGGGATGGGTTCATCTGGGATTCAGCGTGGCGAGAGAGAGAGAGAGAGAGAGAGAGAGAGAGAGAGAGAGAGAGAGAGAGAGAGAGAGAGAGAGAGAGAGAGAGAGAGCAGGGACAGGAAAGCTGAGTTTTATACAAAACGTATTCCTGTGAAGTGAATTGAATGATGTGGTCATTTTGGATGTGGCAAACTGAGCCTTCATTTTAGGAGGCCCCTCTAAGGAGGAATATGATTTTTAATTATATTAGAGCTTGCCTATCGGAGGAATAAACCTATGTGCCACTTGCGCATGGCAAAACACCTAGTTCCCACCCAGGAGGAGTTCACGTATGTTTTGTTCACACGTGGCGAGGCAGCTATCTCCCACCCACGAATGCTTCCCACTTGGAGGAATCAACTTATGCATTACACACCCATGGCGAAGAACCGTAGCTTCCAGGCCCACGAGTGTCAAACAAGACACTCAGCCATCCCACAGCTCCTCACTTGGTACAGGCACAGTGGGCATCCCATGCTCTGGGCAGAGGTGACATGCAGCCAGCTGTTGTAAGTCTCGATCCACTGCCCAGAAGGTCAGAGGCCATAGGTATTCCCTATGCTCCTAAGCCATTCAAGCTTCCAGCCTCAGTTTATCAAATCCCCGCCCTCACCTCATCCTTCATACCTAATTTGACTGACATGGGGGCGTGTGCCAAGGTGACCCTCGGGACCGACCATCCCAAGGTCAAAATGCTACCTGTGATGTAACTTCTCTGGCCGGAGGGGGCGGGGCAGAAATATAGGTGTCCCTCACCTCCGTGTCGACCAAATAAGGTATGGGGGATGAAAGGGTCAGAGATTGAGCAAGCAGAGGACGGAAGCCGGGACCGCCCAAGACACGGGTAATAAATGCCTGTCCCCTCTGACTTTCTGGACAGAAGACCGAGATGCGCAGTGGCAGCAGCCCGTGTCTTTCTCTGTCCAGAGCTCCAGACTCCGGTTCTGCAACCAGAACCAACACACTGTGGAAAGGTCCGTGGGACTGGTGGGTGTCTCGCCGAACGTCTATGAATGAGAGCCAGGTGCTCGGCTATGGACGGGTAACATAAGTGGATTCCTCCCGTGTTAGGAGAGCACATGGTGTGAGCTAGCCGCCTCCCAACTTGTGCGGGTAATGCATGAGTGAACTCCTCCCGAGTGGGGCACATGTGGGCGAGAGCTAGCCATCCCAACACGTGCGGAGAATGTAAGTGGATTCTTCCCTTATGGGAAAATACGTGGATTCTTCCCGTGTAGGAAAGCACGTGGATTCATCCCGTGTGGGAAAGCACGTGGCGAGATCTAGATGCCTCACCCAAGTGCGACTAAAGTATGAGTGTGTTCCTCCTGTTAGGGAAGCTCTAATATTACTAATTACTCACATTTCTCCCATAAGGGAAGTTCATTTAATTGCATCTAAACAATTAAATAATTCAAATTGCCTCGCGGAATGCATTTTACATAAAACTCAGGTTTTCTATCCCCGGCCTCTTTCTCTCTCTCTCGCTGCGCCGATTCATGAACGAACCCGTCCCCCGGCGACGAGTGACATAAATGGGGACGGGGATGGGATCAGCGATAGGCGATAGAGAGCCGGGAGGGCCGTTTGAATTCCTTGAGAATCAGGGATGGAACGTCCCGAGATGTGAGATGTGACAGTTCCGAGCTGGAGGAGCTCACTTCCTCCAGGAGGCCTTCCCAGACTGAGCCCCTTCTTTCCTCTCCCCCTCGTCCCCCTCTCCATCCCCCCGTCTTAACTCCTTCCCTTCCCCACAGCACCTGTATATATGTATATATGGTTGTACATATTTATTACTCTATTTATTTATTTATTTATTTTACTTGTACATTTCTATCCTACTTATTTTATTTTGTTGGTATGTTTGGTTCTGTTCTCTGTCTCCCCCTTTTAGACTGTGAGCCCACTGTTGGGTAGGGACTGTCTTTATGTGATGCCAATTTGTACTTCCCAAGCGCTTAGTACAGTGCTCTGCACATAGTAAGCTCTCAATAAATACGATTGATTGATTGATTGATTGATTGATGTGACAGGCCCTGGGTGGACGACCACTGGGAGTAACCAGCCAATCTGATGAGGGAGTTTTGTGATAGGCGGGAGGCTACACAAATCAGGAAAAAGGAAGGAAAGACCACCCTCCTCGGTATACTAGCAATCGCGCTGCAAGCCACTGCCCGGGACCGACGATAGTGGCGGCAGGAAGGGAAGCACTAGAGGCGAAACTAAAGGAATGTGACACGAAATGCCTCCTACTGCACACAGTGGTTGAGGTAAAAATGCAGCAGGCGACCATCTAGAGAAGAAATTGGGACCCTGGGTGGCTAAGGAGTTAGAAGGGTCGGTTCTTGGTCCCCTTCTGTTATCTGTCTACATTCACTCCCTTGGTGAACTCATTCGCTCCCACGGCTTCAACTATCATCTCTATGCTGATGACACCCAAATCTACATCTCTGCCCCTGCTCTCTCTCCCACCCCTCAGGCTCGTGTCTCCTCCTGCCTTCAAGACATCTCCATCTGGATGTCTGCCCGCCATCTAAAACTCAATATGTCCAAGACTGAACTCCTTATCTTCCCTCCCAAGCCCTGCCCTCTCCCTGACTTTCCCATCACTGTGGCCGGCACTACCATCCTTCCCGTCTCACAAGCCCGCAACCTTGGTGTCATCCTCGACTCTGCTCTCTCGTTCACCTCTCACATCCAATCCGTCACCAAAACTTGCCGGTCTCACCTCTGCAACATTGCCAAGATCTGTCCTTTCCTCTCCATCCAAACCGCTACCCTGCTGGTTCAATCTCTCATCCTATCCCGACTGGATTACTGCATCAGCCTCCTCTCTAATCTCCCATCCTCCTGTCTCTCCCGACTTCAATCTACACTTCACGCTGCTGCCCGGATCATCTTTGTGCAGAAATGCTCTGGGCATATTACTCCCCTCCTCAAAAATCTCCAGTGGCTACCAATCAACCTACACATCAGGCAAATCTCCTCACTCTCGGCTTCAAGGCTCTCCATCACCTCGCCCTATCCTACCTCACCTCCCTTCTTTCCTTCTACAACCCAGCCCGCACCCTCCCCTCCTCTGTCGCTAACCCCTTCACTGTGCCTTGTTCTCTCCTGTCCCGCCGTCGACTCTGGCCCACGTCCTACCCCTGGCCTGGAATGCCCTCCTTCCACACGTCTGCCAAGCCAGCTCTCTTCCTCCCTTCAAAGCCCTACTGAGAGCTCACTTCCTCCAGGAGGCCTTCCCATACTGATCCCCCTCCTTCTTCTTTCCGTCCTCCCCCCCATCACCCTGCCCTACGTCCTTCCCCTCCCCAAAGTACCTGTACATGTGTTTGTACATATTTATCACTCTAGTTTACTAGTACATATTTACTATTCTATTGATTTTATTTTTTTAATATGTTTTGTTTTGTTGTCTGTCTCCCCCTTCTAGACTGTGAGCCCGCTGCTGGGTAGGGACCGTCTCTATATGTTGCCAACTTGCATTTCCCAACCGCTTAGTAGAGTGTTCTGCACACAGTAAGCGCTCAATAAATACGATTGAATGAATGAATGAATGAATGAAAGGAAACACCCCATAACTGAGCAGGAAATTAAGTAGGTCGTGTACTCGGAGCTTTGTGGGGAAAATTCCTTTGAGGAGGGGGAGCAAGATCCCGATCTCTTACTGGAACTGGAACTGCACCCTTCCCCGTGGATTGGGAGGTGCTCTCGCAGAACCCAGAAAAGCAACCCAAGCCCCTCTACCCTTTTATCAAAGAATAGCAGAATCCTGACCGAAAGGTCACCACCCAGACTACAAGCTTCACAGCCCCCACGTAGCTCTCGAAAAAGTTTTCCCGGGACCCCAGGGAACCGGTGATAAGCTAGCTGGCTATGGTATGGAATGGAGCAGCCGCCCAGGTGGACATCAGCCCAAATGAAATCAGCCATCTAGAGTTGGGTCCAGAGGTGTATGTGAACCACAATCACACTCAAGGTCATACCCTTTGGACCCTCACGGTACATTGGGTCTGGACAGTCCTCCGGAGTGAGCAGAGAAGGGCTGGCACCCTCTGGTGGGCCGACTCAGCTACATTAAAACAGCATCTTCTGGTGCTTGGAATTGAACATCTCCTGGATGAGAGGGAGAAAACTCAGAAACCTAGACCCTGGTTCCTTCCTTCCCAAGAGGGTCTACTTTGTGCAATAGTAATGGGTGCATCCCCAGGGCCGGAGTGCGGGCTGGCCCACCGTTTAAGGGATAGGGCCACTTGGGCACAAACCTGGAGGACTTTGGTCAATGTGGTCATCAGTGACTGGTTCCTATTCCAGTCCTCTGAGGTGCTGATTACCGGGCATGTAGCAACTGTGATTGGGAAGGACCTGGCGTTCAAGAGGGCAGAGCCGGTTCTAACGAGTACTAAAAGGGGCACTGTTACCCATCGTCCGGGGACGGGTTCGTTCAGTAATCGGCGCGGCGAGAGAAAGGCCGGGGATGGAAAGCCTGAGTTTTATATAAAATTTATTCCACGAGTCGAATTGAATTATTTAATTATTTAGGCACAATGGATTGAACTTCCTTTTTCGGGAGGAATGTAATCAATTAGTAATATTACAGCTTCCCTAACGGGAGGAACACAATCAAACGTTACTCACACGAGGGTGAGGCGGCTAGCTCTCACCCATGTGCACTTCCCACTCGGGAAGAATCCACGTGCTTTCCCACATGTTAGAAATCCACTTACTTTCCCACATGGGAGGAATCCATTCCATTACCCGCACACGTCCTGGGCGGCTAGCTCTCACCGTGTGCTCTCCCTACATGGGAGGAATTCACTTATGTTCCCCATCCGAAGCGGGGCACCTGGCCCCCACCCACGAGACACTTACCCGTCCCGCGGCCCTTTCCTCTGTGGGTTGGTTCTGGTTTCAGAGCGGGCATCTGGCCTTCTGGTCAGAGAAAAATCCATGGGCTGCTGCTGCTGTGCGGCTGATCCTCCTGCTGCTACATGTCTTGGTGTTCTGCCCCCAAAAGGTCAGATGCGACAGGTATTTATCACCCGTGCTCCTAGGCCATTCCAGCTTCCGGCCTCAGTTTATCCAATCTCTGCCCTCCCCCCTCCTCCATACCTGATTTGATTGGCACGGGGACGAGGGACACCTATTGTATTCCCGGTTTGGGTTTGTCAATCTAGCAGTTTGGGTTGTGAGGGAGGTATCCCACCCTCACTTCCGAGTTCTGCCTGCTTTCTCAGGTGGCCACGAGATAGCATTTGACCTTGAGATGGCATGTAACCTCAGAGTCACCTTGGAACAGGCAACCAACGACCCCAACAACACATAGGTTCAGGAAGACTGGGCTCAGGAGAATGCGTGGCCATATGGTGGGACTTAAGGAGTGGGGCTCTCCTATGGACGAGCTCGATGGGCTGCCCACACATATACTGAAACTGCTCACTCGGGAAGGTAGACAAATGACCCCAAACCCCACGGAGGAGGGAAACTAGAAGGGGGATCCGGTGGACCCGGCAGTGGCTGCAGCCCTCTCACAGTCTGGGTGCTCCCCGCATATGATCGTCCTAGTGAATGATCGTCTTCCTGTTAGACACCAGGGCCCATATATCTATGATTGGGAGGGATGCTTGGCCAGGGGGCCAACCATCCTTTATGGGAAAGGTTGCCATAATTGGGGTCACCGGAAAACAGCAGACCCTCGCTGTAACCCAAGCCAAATTAGTCCTGGCTAATGTCTACGTGAAGACAGTGGCACTACCATTAGGCCTTATGAGCATCCTGGGAATGGACGTGATCCGGGGAGAAACATAGGACAGTGATTGGGGACTGTGGGCTATTGGCATACCACCTGGAGAGGCGAACACTAATGTGCCTCCTGCTGGGGGTTCAGTGGTTTCACTCCTACAGATGGCATGATGTATTCCCACCTCCCAGCCCATGAACATTCCCCAGTATCGCATCACCCCTGAAGCTAGGCGCCCCTTTGCAGCACTACTCAAGGACCTCGAGGTGAAGAGAATTTTCCGCCGTATCAGTTCAGCGTACAACTCCCCAGAGTGGCCATTTAAGAAGCCAAATGGTGAGTGGCGTTTGACGGTGGACTACTGCCACCTAAACAAAGCCACGGGGCCCCTTCACACACCAGTCCCCAGTATCAAAGATACTGTCCGAGTCATTGATACGGGGGAATTATTTGGATGGCACCCTGGATGTGAAAGATATGTTTTCCATTGTTCCCAGTCATTCAGAGGACCAAGAGAGGTTTGCTTTCACCTGGGATGGAGTTCAGTATATTTTCACACAGCTCCCGCAAGGATACAAACACAGTCACCATCATCATCATCATAAATCGTATTTACTGAGCGCTTACTGTGTGCAGAGCACTGTACTAAGCTCTTGGGAAGTACAAGTTGGCAACATATAGAGACAGTCCCTACCCAACAGTGGGCTCACAGTTTAAAAGGGAGAGACAGAGAACAAAGCCAAATATACTAACATAATAAAATAAATAGAATAGATATGTACAAGTAAAATAAATAAATAAATAAATAGAGTAACACATATATACAAACATATATACATATATACAGGTGCAGTGGGGAAGGGAAGGAGGTAAGATGGAGGAGATGGAGAGGGGGACGAGAGGGAGAGGAAGGAAGGGGCTTAGTCTGGGAAGGCCTCCTGGAGTAGGTGAGCTCTCAGTAGGGCCTTGAAGGGAGGAAGAGAGCTAGCTTGGCAGATGGGCAGAGGGAGGGCATTCCAGGCCCGGGGGATGACATGGGCCGGGGGTCGATGGCGGGACAGGCTAGAACGAGGTACGGTGAGGAGATTAGCGGCAGAGGAGCGGAGGGTGCGGAGTGGGCTGTAGAAGGAGAGAAGGGAGGTGAGGTAGGAGGGGGCGAAGTGATGGAGAGCCTTGAAGCCCAGGGTGAGGAGTTTCTGCCTGATGCGCTGATTGATTGGAAGCCACTGGAGATTTTTGAGGAGGGGAGTAACATGCCCAGAGCGTTTCTGGAAAAAGATAATCCGGGCAGCAGAATGAAGTATGGATTGAAGTGGGGAGAGACATGAAGATGGGAGATCAGAGAGAAGGCTGATGCAGTAGTCCAGACGGGATAGGATGAGAGCTTGAACGAGAAGGGTAGTGGTGTGGATGGAGAGGAAATGGCGGATCTTGGCAATGTTGCGGAACTGAGACCGGCAGGTTTTGGTGACGGCCTGGATGTAAGGTGTGAACGAGAGAGTGGAGTCGAGGATGACACCAAGGTTGCGGGCTTGTGAGACGGGAAGGATGGTAGTGCCGTCAACAGATATGGGAAAGTCAGGAAGAGGGCAGGGTTTGGGAGGGAAGGCAAGGAGTTCAGTCTTAGACATGTTGAGTTTTAGGTGGCGGGCAGGCATCCAGATGGAGATGTCCTGAAGACAGGAGGAGATGCGAGCCTGGAGAGAGGGGGAGAGAGCAGGGGCAGAGATGTAGATCTGGGTGTCATCAGCGTAGAGATGATAGTTGAAGCCGTGGGAGCGAATGAGGTCACCAAGGGAGTGCGTGTAGATCGAGACCAGAAGGGGACCAAGCACTGAACCTTGGGGAACCCCCACAGTAAGGGGATGGGAGGGGGAGGAGGAGCCTGCAAAAGAGACTGAGAATGAACGACAGGAGAGATGAGAGGAGAACCAGGAGAGGACGGAGTCTGTGGAGCCAAGGTCAGATAGCGTGTTGAGGAGAAGGGGGTGGTCCACGGTGTCGAAGCAGCTGAGAGGTCGAGGAGGATTAGGACAGAGTATGAGCCGTTGGACTTTGCAAGCAGGAGGTCATTGGTGACCTTTGAGAGGGCAGTTTCCATGGAATGTAGGGGACGGAAACCAGACTGGAGGGGGTCGAGGAGAGTGTTGTTGTTGAGGAATTCGAGGCAGCGCGTGTAGAACACTCGTTCAAGGAGTTTGGAAAGGAATGGTAGGAGAGATATGGGGCGATAACTAGAAGGTGAGGTGGGGTCAAGAGAGGGTTTTTTTTAGGATGGGAGAGACATGGGCATGTTTGAAGGCAGAGGGGAAGGAATCAGTGGAGAGTGAGCGGTTGAAGATGGAAGTTACGGAGGGGAGAAGGGATGGAGCGAGAGATTTCATGAGATTAGAGGGAATGGGGTCAGAAGCACAGGTGGCCGGAGTAGCACTTGAGAGCAGGGATGAGAGCTCCTCTGAAGATACTTCTGGGAAGGATGGGAGAGTAGCAGAGAGTGGTGAGAGCCGGGGGGTTGGAGAAGGAGGGGAAGTGACTATGGGGAGGTCGGACCTGATGGATATAATTTTATCAATGAAGTAGGAGGCCAATTCGTTGGGGGTGAGGGAAGGAGGAGGGGAGGAACCGGGGGCCTGAGAAGGGAGTTGAATGTACGGAAGAGCTGGCGGGGGCGATGGGCATGGGTGTCAATAAGGGAGAAGAAATAGTTTTGTCTGGCAGAGGAGAGGGCTGAGTTAAGGCAGGAAAGGATAAACTTGTAGTAAACAAGGTTGACATGGTGTTTAGGCTTTCGCCAGCAGCGTTCGGCAGCTCGAGCATAAGAGCGAAGGAGGCAGACAGTGGCTGTGATCCAGGGCTGTGGGATAGTGGTACGAGAGCGTCGAAGGGAGAGGGGAGGGAGTGAGTCTAGCTGAGTAGAAAGGGTAGAGTTGAGAGCAGTAATCTGATCATCAAGACTGAGTAGAGAGGAGAGGGCGGCGAGGTGGGGTGTGAGGCGCTCCGAAAGATGGATGGGGTCAAGAGAGCGGAGATCTCTGTGAGGGAGTAATATGGATTTACAGGGGAAAGGAGTGTGAGTGAGTATGCTGGTGAGAAGATTATGATCAGAGAGAGGGATTTCAGAGTTGGTGATGGTGGACACAGTGCAACGATAGGAGATAATGAGGTCTAGGGTATGACCAAGTTGGTGAGTGGGTGAGGTGGGGTGTAGGAAGAGGTTGGCAGCGTCGAGGAAAGATAGAAGGCAGGTGGCAGAGGAGTCATCAGGGATATTCATGTGGATGTTGAAGTCTCCGAGGATCAGAGTGGGCATGGAGAAGGAGAGAAGGAAGGTGAGGAAGGGGTCAAAGTCGTTAAAGAAGTTGGAAGTGGTGCCGGGGGGGGGGAGCGGTAGATGACGGCTACAAGAATCTGGAGGGGGTGGTAGAGGCGAATAATGTGGGCTTCAAAGGAAGGGAAGGAATGGGAAGGGGGAGGAGGGATAGTGCGTAAGCGACATTGGGGGGCGAGAAGGAAACCGACACCTCCTCCTTTTCCGGTGAGTCTGGTGGAGTGGGAGAAGAAGAGGCCTCCACTGGAGAGAGCAGCAGAAGAGACCGTGTCGTCTGGAGACAGCCATGTTTCAGTTAGGGCGAGGAGGAGTAGAGAGCTGGAAAGGAATAGGTCCAGGATGAAAGGGATCTTACTTAAAATGGAGCGGGGGTTCCAGAGGCCACACTTGGCAGCCGCTGTCGAGGGAGGGGAGGGAGGGGGAAGGGTGAGAGGGGTTGGGATGGTTTGGATTGGGATGAGTTGGCGGGGTCCTGGGCGGGGAGAGTGGGTGGCGATGGGAAAGGGAAAGCAGTCCTACCCTGGCACATCGTATGCTTGCTCAAGAGCTGCAGAAGCTCCTCTCACCCTCTTAGAGGATTGTGATATTGCAGCATGTAGATGACATCCGGATAGGGGGGACCTCAGAGGAAGAAGTCAGGGAGATGACGGACAAGATCCTCCATCACCTAGAATCATTAGAACTGTAGGTCCCAGAGGGAAAGCAGCAGAGGCCAGCCCAAGAAATCACCTTCCTAGGTGTCTGCTGGTTGGCAGGTCACCGCTCGATACCCCAGGAGACCTTGACCACCCTGAAGAACCTCCCTCCCCCTACCTCAAAGTAAGACCTCTGACAGGTGCTAGGGACAATGAGATTTTGGAGGGCACATGTCCCAGGGTTTAGTGCCATTGCCCGGTCCCTTCATAATCTTTTGAAATAGCACAGCCAGTGGGAATGGGGGAAGATACACCAAGAAGCCCTCTCCCTCTTGAGTGAGCTGATCCCGGTGTACCAATCCCTTCGGCCCATACACCTTTCCCATGCCTTCGTAATACATGTTGCTGTTGGCAGCTCGAGATACCAGTGGGGATTGTGGCAGAAGGACCCGAGGGGAAACTGGGGAACGCCCGGTCAAATTTGGATCACGTAGCTGGCAAGGCGCACAGGCCCAATACACTTTTTATGAGAAGACCCTCTTAGCCTCTTATATTGTCCTACTGCATACTGAGGGTACCACGGGCACCCGCCCAGTGACCCTAGAGTTCCTGCTCCCAGTTACTAAGCAGATTGTGAGTAGATGTCCTCCCCCACTGGTGACCGCCCAAAGTGCTACCATAGAGCTCACCTCCTCCAGGAGGTCTTCCCAGACTGAGCCCCCTCCTTCCTCTCCCCTTCCTTCCCCTCTCCATCCCCCCACCTTCCATCCTTCCCTTCCCCACAGCGCCTGTATATATGTATGTCTGTTTGTACGCATTTTTTACTCTATTTATTTATTTTACTTGTACATATCTATTCTATTTATTTTATTTTGTTAATACGTTTTGTTCTGTTCTCTGTCTCCCCCTTCTAGACTGTGAGCCCACTGTTGGGTAGGGACCGTCTCTATATGTTGCCAACTTTTACTTCCCAAGCGCTTAGTACAGTGCTCTGCACACAGTAAACGCTCAATAAATACGATTAGTTGATTGACTTATTGATTCTCTAAATCCACCATCACGTGGAGGATGCTGGAACCACGAACCCGGGGCACTTTACAGAGTTGGTGCAGGCCGTGGACTCTACTGCGGGGGATAAGAATTGGGACCCAGCCTCCCCTATCCCTGAGTCACCCCCTGTGTTTTCCCTGAGTACTGTGATAAGGGAATGGGAGGGAGTCTGGTTTACTGACGGATCTGCCCATCGAACAGGAGGGGTTTGTCAGGTCAAGGCTGGAGCCTCTGAGCTCCGAACTGACCATACCCTTCGGAAACTGATACAAGCTTCTGCCCAGGAGGCAGAAGTGGAAGCAGTCCTCTTCGCAGATGAGGCAGGAGTCCAGACCATATACACAGACTCTTATGCAGTGGTTAGGGCACTGGAAGGTGGAGGGGTGGCAGGTCCACAAACGCCCTGTACAAGGACGGAATATTTGGGAAATACTGTCCGCCATTGTGTCAGAAAGGGCCCTGGCCATAGGACACGTATCTGAACTTCAAAGGGATGGGTCTCTTGGAGCCCACTGGAACAGTGAGGCTGACCAATTGGTCTTGGCCCTGGAAATCAACTCCAGGACTGCCCACTGGGATGAGGATTCCCTCCTCCGGATAGCTGTGGCCCTTCACCAATGGGTGGGACACACTGGTGCAGATGATCTATGGGGCCAGTGCAGCGCCCGTGGCTGTCCTGTAATGCAACAGCAGTCTGGGGAAGTCATCTGTAACTGGGAGACCTGCCAGCTCCACCAGCAGTGGTTCCAGGAAGACCAGGCCTTCTGCAACTTGAGGGAAGGGAAGGTTTTATGTGGTCAGTGGCAAATTGATTTTGTTGGGTACCTCCCACCCTCCCCGCAGGGCTGGAAGTTTATCTTGACTGGAGTGGAAATTCCGAGCGTCCTGGACCTTGTGAATCCATGTCCCAGTGCCGACACCCGGCAGGTTCTATTAGGGCTGAGCCAATTGTTTTTCCACCTCCCCATCCCCCAGTAGATCCAATATGACAGTGGATCCCATTTTAAAAACCAATCTCTGCAAACCTGGACCCGGGACCAGGGAATCCAGTGGACATTTCACGTGCCATATCGGCAGCAAGGTAATGGACTGGTGGAACGGTGGAATGGACTCCTAGAGGGGCAGCTCAATTTACGAACATGACACATGCCAGGCGCAGCCACCTCACTCCAGGGGTGGGACTGTTACCTCTGGGAAGCGGTCCGTGCGCTAAACAACAGGTAGGCACCCACTGACAGCCCCAAGAGCTGTGCCTTTGCTGGCATGGCAAGTAAACACCCTGTCACCCTCCCCCGAGAGGGTCACCGGAGGCAGATTGGGGACCGTGTCGTTTTTCAGCATCCCCAGAAAGGCTGGTTATGGGTTACCCTTATGAAGCCTCTGACAGGGCAAGCCTGGGCAGCTAATACCGATGAGGGTTGACCACTATCTCTGGTAGAGACTTGGATATCCTCCAAGACCTAGACTCTTCTCTCTTGCAGACACCACACCTGAGAGAGGGTGAATGACGATGAATCGCTCTATGAAGCTGCTTGACCTGCACATGATCTTGGCCCTGGAGTGCGGAGAACCCATCGCAACACCTTCCTGAAGTCCTTGGCCCACTGCAGCCGGGACCTGAATCTTTTGAAGTGTTGGGTTTGTGGGCATGCCCCATTGAATAGCGAGGGGCGGTATCTCCTTATAGCACATCCTTATGACAACTCCACCTTGTTCAATGCTACAGGAGCCCCTCTACCCTGCACCCCCGACCCTGTCTCCGAACCAGCAAATAATAATGATAATAGCATTTATTAAGCGCTTATTATGTGCAAAGCACTGTTCTAAGCGTTGGGGAGGTTACAAGGTGGTCAGGTTGTCCCACGGAGGGCTCACAGTCTTCATCCCCATTTTACAGATGCGATAAATGAGGCACAGAGAAGTTAAGTGACTTGCCCAAAGTAACACAGCTGACAATTGGTGGAGCTGGGATTTGAACCCATGACCTCAGACTCCAAATCCCTTGCTCTTTCCACTAAGCCACGCTGCAAATGCCATCACATACCTTATGATGAGTGAGTGGATTGACCAGGCTGTCTCCTCATTCTGCTTTCACAATACTGGCACCAAATTCCGGGCGGGCAACAGTTCACATGTATGTAATGCATCTAAGCTCCGGGATGGGCACGGAATCATGGCCAGGCCCAGAAAGGGGTGGATGTCTGTTCTTATGGTCTGCTCACTGAAAACAGGACCTTTGATAATTGTGGCACCTCCCCCTGCGCCGTACTGACCTATCTCGTAAGTGGCACCCATGCCTATCAGTTGCTTCCTCCTGGGTGGGGAGGACTGTGCTTCCTCATTTTTTGTGCTCTCGGCTGTCCACCAAACAGAGCCGCCCAGAAGGCCGACTCTGAAACCATCGGCGGGGGTTCCAATCTGAGACAGACCGGTTTTTCAGGATCATCTTTCCGGTATATGGGGTTGCATAGGCGGCTTGCTAAGTACTTAGCCTGGCTAAACTAGTTGAACAGAAAACACAGCTGCCAGCCTTCAGACCCTCAGAGACAAACAGAGAGCAATCCGGACGACCATCCTCCAGAACCGGATGGCCCTTGACTTTCTCCTCCCCAGCCAAAGAGGGCTCTGCAAACTCATCATAAATGAATGTTGTACTTTCATCCCGGACACTTCTAGACCGTTGGATGCGATTGTTGCTGATATGTACCATGGGTTGACCAGTACCATGATGATGACACTAATGGAGGACTTTGGATCTGGTTACAAGGACTCTGTAAAAGCTTGGGGAGCTCGCTATTCCATGAGTTGTAAATGCTTTTGTTCCCGCCTGTGGGTTTAGTGGGAGGATGCTGGTTACTATGTTGCTGTTCCCTTCCCCACGGCACCTGTATATATGTATATATGTTTGTACGTATTTATTACTCTATTTATTTACTTTACTTGTACATATCTATTCTATTTATTTTATTTTGTTAATATGTTTTGTTTTGTTCTCTGTCTCCCCCTTCTAGACTGTGAGCCCACTGTTGGGTAGGGACAGTCTTTATATGTTGCCAACTTTTACTTCCCAAGCGCTTAGTACAGTGCTCTGCACACAGTAAGCGCTCAATAAATACGATTGACTGATTGTTGCTCGGCCCTATCCACGCAGGTGTGACGAACGCTACAGCCATCCCTGGCTCTTGCCTCTTTGTGCTACCTTAAGACCATTGTAGTCCAACAGTCCCCCTCCCCACCTCCAGTATACACACCTTGAGGGCTCCATCTCCCTTCACCCCTGGCTAGGGGATGGGGCGCTGTCCTCTGCGTCGACCAACAGATCAATGTTCCTGGCTCCCGTCACTAGCCAGGGAAGGATATCGGCCCATGCAGTCAAGGGAGGGACAGCGCTGGAGGGCACGGCCCCCAGCCCCACCCCACCACCATGCATCCTGTAGGGGACGCAGGGAGGGGTAGGGTCAGGTGGGCTTGGATGGCGAGGGTGGTATGTGCCAAGGTGAACCTGGGTGCCAACCATCTCAAGGTCAAAATGCTTTCTGTGCCTTAACTTCCCTGGCAGGGAGCGGATGGGGCAGAAAGATAGGTATCCCTCATCTCCGTGTCGATCAAATAAGGTATGGAGGACAGGAAGGGCGGAGATTGAGTAAGTGTAATCAATGTAAGCCAGGACAGCCCGAGGCACAGGTAATATATTCCTGTCGCCTCTGACGTTCTGGGCAGTGGACCGAGACGTGCAGCAGCAGCAGCCCTCGTGTCTCCCTTGCCCAGAGCACCAGACGCCTGCTCTGCAACAACCAGGACCAGAGCACTGAGAATGGAACCACGGGACGGGTGAGTGTCTCACTGAACAATCGTGGGCGGGAGCCAGGTGCTTCACTATGGGCGGGTAACACATAAGTGGATTCCTCCCAAATAGGAAATGCATGTGGGTGAGAGCTAGCCATCTCACCATGTGTGAACAAACCGTAAGTGAATTCCTCCTAGATGGCACTTGCGTGTTTTGCCACGCGCGAGTAACACACAAGTATATTCCTCCCGATAGGAAAGCTCTAATATCATTAAATAATCATATTTCCCCTGAAAGGGAGGTTCAATTTGCTGAGTCTAAAATAATCAAATAGGTCAATTCACCGCGTTCAAAATAATCAAGTAATTCAATTGGCTGCATCAAAAATAATCTGATAATTCAATTCTCCTCGCGAAATAAATTTTGTGTAAAACTCAGCCTTTCCATCCCTGGTCTCTGTCTCTCTCTCTCTGCCTCGCTGATTCCCAAAAGAACCCGTCCCAGGGCGACGGGAGATAGCCTGGATGTCAGAAGGAACTAGGTTCTAATCCCTACTCTGCCTCTTGTCTGCTATGTGACCTTGGGCAAGTCATTTAATTTTTCTGTGCCTCAGTTCCCTCACCTGTAAAATGTGGATTAATACTGCGAGGCGTATGTGGGACAGGGACTGTGTCCTACCCAAGGTCATGCAGCAGACAAGTGGCAGAGGTGGGTTAGAACCCACAACCTCTGACTCCCAAGCCTGTATTCTTGCCACTAGGCCATGCTGCTAGATGTGTGTGCGTGTGTGTGTGTGTGTGTGTGTGTGCATGTGTGTGTATACCCAAATAATTCATTTTGTAAGTGTTGTGAATATTTTTATATTTATCACCCCTATTAAAACCTGTAATCTCCTCGTGGTCAGAGATGTGCCCCTTAGTTATCCAGTACTTCCCGAGTGCCTAGTAAAGTAGAACTTAGCAAGTGGATGCTCAAGGCATGATAATAATATTACTACTTGAGTGTTCAGACAGAGGCAGCAGGAGGCAAAAGCATGATGGAGGGTCTGTCGGCTGGTTGACACTACTGAACAACAGTTAGTCATGGAGACTGCTTTTGCATTCTTATTAAATGTGAGTGAACAGAGTTAGGGTCATGTGCTGAGAAAATTATACAATCAGAGGTCTTAGGAGGAGAAGCACCCCAGCAAGAGAAGGAACAGTAAAGCCAAGAGCCAAAGCAAAGAGCCAGACCCTGCGGGGTTTATGCTGTTCCACAGGGGTTAGGGGCAAGACTCACATAAAGTGACCAGCAGTGGTCCTTGCAGACAGTGGAGCTTCATGTACATGTGATGTTACAGGGGCTGCCAGGTGTGCAACATTCGTAATGGCCATACAACACACCGTTTTGCCAAATTTTTCTGAGTCCACCCGAACCTGAAGTAAGCCTCTGGGGTATCCGTGATGCTTCCACTTGCTCCAGAGACTTTCCCTTCCCTGCCAGATTCCTTGGAGTTGTCACTTCCAAGTTCAGGGTTAAGCTGCTGGAGCCACAGAGGAGGGAGCTTGTGCCCTGAAAATAAAAATAATGGGCATAAAAGCATCAGGGTCCAAAATATAAAGATCACATTTATTAAGAGATTATTATGTGATGAGCACAGTGACTCAGGATCATTCATTGTCATATTTATTGAGCACTTACTGTGTGCTAAGCACTTGGGAGAGTATCAAACACAAGGTGTTGAAGGAGGAAGAAGTGATGATCTGTGAGATATGAAGGGAGAGGGCGTTCCAGGCTAGAGAAAGGACTGCGTGAGCGGTTGGAGGCAAGATACATGAGGTCAAGGTATGGTGAACAGGTTGGCATTACAGGAGTGAGCATGTAGACTAAGGTGTAGGGGGAAATCAGAGAGGGAGGAGGGAGCAAAGTGATTGAGTGCAGTAAAGTCAATGGTAAGGAATTTCTGTTTGATGTGTAAGTGGATGGGCAACCACTGGAGGTTCTTGAGGAGTGTGGAAATATGGACTGAATGATTTTACAGAAAAGTTATCTGGGCAGGAGAATAAAGTTTGGCCTGGAGTGTGAAGAGACTAGAGACAGGGAAGTCAGTGAGAAGGGTGATGCAGTAATCAAGGCAGGATAGGATAAGTGCTTGGATTAATGTGGCAGGAATTTGGATGGGGAGAAAAGGGCAGATTTTGGAGATGTTGTGAAGATTGAACCAACAGGATTTGGCAATAGATTGAATGTGTGGGTTGAATGAAAAAAATATATTGCCAAGGCTACAGGCTTGGGAAGTACGGATGATGGTCATGCTGTCTACAGTGCTAGGAAAGTCGGGGGGAGGTCAGGGTTTGAGTGGGAAGATGAAGAGTTCTGTTTTGGACATACTAAATATGAGGTGTTTGTGGGATATCCAAGTAATAGTAATAACAATAATAATGGTATTTGTTAAGTGCTTACTATGTGCCAAGCACTGTTCTAAGTCCTGGGGTAGATACAAAGTAGTCAGGTTATCCCACGTGCGGCTCACAGTCTTAATCCCCATTTTACAAATGAGGTAACTGAGGCACAGAGAAGTTAAGTGACTTGTCCAAAGTCACACAGCTGACAAGTGCTAGAGCCGGGATTAGAACCCATTACCTCTGACTCCCAAGCCCATGCTCTTTCTACTAAACCATGCTGCATATGTAGAGGTGCCCTGGAGACAAAAGGAAATATGAGACAACAGAGAAGGAGAAAGATCAGTGCTGAACATGTGGTTTGGGAAATCAACCATATAAAGATAGCAGTTGAAACCATGGGGGCAAATGAGTTCTCCAAGCGGTTGGTGTAGATGGAGAATAAAAGGGAACCCAGAACACCTTGAGGTATTCCTACTGTCAGGGGATGGGAGGAAGAGGAGGAGCCTCATCTCTCTCCTTCTCTCCAGTCTCACATTTCCTTCTGCTTTCAAGACATCTCTACTTGGAGTCCATTCTTCACTCTGCTGCCCGGATCGTTTTCCTACAAAAATTTTCTTTCCATGTTTCCCCATTCCTCAGGAACCTTCACTCGCTTGCTGTTCCCCTTCTGCATCAAACAGAAACTCTTTACCATCGGCTTTAAAGCAGTCAGTCAACCTTGCCCCCTCCTACCTCACTTTGCTACTACTCTCCTACTACCACCCAGCCCACATACTTTGCTCCTCTAATGCCAACCTACTCATTTTACCTCAGTCTCATCTATTTCACCACCTACCTCTTGCTCATGTCTTGCCTCTGGCCTGAAATGCCTGCCTCTTCACATTATTCGATAATTACCCTCTCCACCTTCAAAGCCTTTTTGATGATATATCTTCTCCAAGAGGCCTTCCCTGCCTTAGATCTTATTTCCTTTTCATCCACTCCATTCAGCATTACCCTGATTTGCTCCCCTTATTCGCCAGACTGTTTATCCTCCAGCACTTATGTTTATCCATAATTCTTTTTTTATATTAATGTCTGCCTCCCCCTCTAGATTGAAAGCTCGTTGTGGGCAAGTACTGAGACTGTTATATTGCTATATTGCACTCTCTCATTTGCTTAGTAGAGTACCCTGCACACCGTGGGTGCCAAATAAATATAATGATAATAATAACAATAATAATAATAATAATAATAGTATTTGTTAAGCGCTTACTATGTGCGGTTGTCCCACGGGGAGCTCACAGTTTTAATCCCCATTTTACAGATGAGGTAACTGAGGCACAGAGAAGTTAAGTGACTTGCCCAAAGTCACACAGCTGACAGTTGGCAGAGTAGGGATTTGAACCCATAACCTCTGACTCCAAAGCCTGTGCTCTTTCCATTGAGCCACGATGGTTGATTGATTGATTTAGCCTTCAAAAAGATTGAGAAGGAGTGGCCAGAGGGATAATAGAACTGGAAGAAGATGGTGTTGGTGAAGCCAAGGTTGGATAATGTTTCCAGGAGAAGGGTGTTGTGGGTAGTATCAAAGGCTGCTGAGAGTCTGCGGAAGATTAGGATGGGGTAGAAGCTGTTGTACCCTTCATTCACCACCACCCCTGCTCAACTTCACAGCATTTATGTACATAGCTATAATTTCTTTGTGTTAATGTCTGTCTCCCTTTATAGGCTGTAAGATCATTGTGGGCAAGGAACAGGTCTACCAACTCTGTTGTACTGTACCCTCCCCAGAATTTAGGACAGTGCTCTGCATAGAGTAAGCACTCAATAAATATCATTTATTGATTACATCCCTGTCCCCCAAAGAAGGAGCCCAAACTAAGAATTAAGGAGAGCCAGTTTCTTATTTTATAGATGAGGAAACTGAGACTCATAGAGGTTAACAGATTTGTCCTAGGTCACCAGCAAGCCAGTGATACAGTCAGGATTAGAATCCAGATCTTATGAGGCCCAGTGCCCCACAATTTCTACTAGACCACACTGCATCCTAGTAAGACGAGGGACAGACCAGCAAAGAACCAGGTTGCTCAGATTAAATCCAGGTGCATGGCGCATAAGGACTCATTCTAGGGTCAGTAACTCTTGGCTCATACTCTGGGCAGTAAGTCTTGAAAAACCAACGGGATGTTGTCACCAATGAGCTCTGGAGTCTACAAGCACTATGGCTCCCCCGGACATCTCACGGAATCCTCCATGGAAGGGCAGCTGCTTTCTTTAGGGCACTGGGGAACCCAATTGGGAAAACTGGGAACTGATGCTATCACAGAGACTTTCCTGTCAAAGCCATAAACCTGCAAGAAGACACGAGGAGAGGTGTGTCTAGGATCAGCAGGAACCCAAGCTCCCCAATGCTGGTTTGTCCCAGAGAGTCTAGGTGAGCGGGCACTGAAGGTGATAGGGAATGACACATCACATTTGCGAGGTTTTCTCACGTCATAGTTACTTTTTGCACATGGTGTTTGTTAAGGACTTATTCAATGTGCTAAACACTGGGTAGATACAACTGAATCAGATTGGACACAGTCCCTGGCCCATACAACATTCACAATCTAAGGGATACCTTGTCCTCATTTTAATTTACTGAGGCCCAAAGAGGTTATGTGAATTGCCCAAGGTGACACAACAATCCCAAACCGCTGGAAAGGTTAATTTACAATAGTTATTATCAATTCTTCACCATCAACTTGCTTCTTAAGTCACCGCAATCAGGCCCTTAACCTTTTCACCTTACCGAGATAACACTCTTTAAGGTTCCCAAGACCCTCCCTAGAACCACATCCAAAGGGGACCAATCTGTATAATTCTTCCCAGAATTCTATGTTGCCTTTGTCGGCGTGGACCAATGCCACCTCCTTGAAACCCTATCAGGTCTTGGTTTCGCTGACAGGGTGCTAACCTGGAACTCCTCCTATCTCTGTGACTACTCCTTAATTTATTCTGAATTTATTCAGAGAAGTAGCATGGCTCAGTGCAAAGAGCCCGGGCTTGGGAGTCAGAGGTCATGGGTTCAAATTCCAGCTCCACCACATGTCTGCTGTGTGACCTTGGGTAAGTCACTTAAGTTCTCGGAGCCTCAGTTACCTCATCTGTAAAATGAGGATGAAGACTGTGAGCCTCACGTGGGACAACCTGATTACCTGGTATCCCCCCTAGCGCTTAGAACAGTGCTTTGCATATAGTAAGTGCTTAACAAATGCCATTGCTATTATTATTATATTTTGCTCATTCCTCTGCTGCCTGTTATTCCTAAATACTGGGGCAGCCCCGGCACTGTTCTGGGTTCCCTCTCTTGAGGAATGTTTCCACTCACATGGGTTCAGCTTCTAATTTTTTTGTGTACAACTCCCAAATCCATATCTGCAACCCTGACCACTTATTTAATCTGCAATCCTGCATTTCCTCTGACCTCCAACACATCTCCATTTGGATGTCCTGCTGGCATCCCGAAATGAACTAAAATTGAGTTACAAATCTTCCCTCCTAAATATAATTCCCCTCTAGACTTTCCTGTCTTATTCAATATCATCACCATTCTCCACCCCTGAAAGTCCACAATCTCTGGTTTAACTTGAATTACTGTCTTTCAATTTTCACATCCAATATTCTGCCAAAGGCTGTTGGTTCTTTCCACACAGTACCTCATGCAGCAAAACTTTCCTCTCCATCCAAAGTACCATTTTTTGTATAATCATGTATTTCATGATTAGGCTATAGTTTCCCTGCCTTTCCACTCTCCAGTCTATAGTACAAGCTGCTGCAAGAATCATCTGCTCGAAATGCTACTCAGCTCGTATTGCTCTGCTTCCCAACCCTCTTCCCTGACTCCGTGTGTCAACCGACATCAGCCAATCAATACTCTTCATTGAGCATTTATTCTGCGTGGAGTACTGCACTAAGCACTTGGGAGAAAACAAAAGAATTAGACATTATCCCTGCCCTCAAGGAACTTGCAATCCAGTGAGGGAAAAAGACACTAAAACAAATTACAGGCAGAGAAAAACATTAGTGTTTAAAGATATGAACGTAAGTGCTTTGGGATGTGATATGTGTGGTGGTACCTAAATACCTAGGTGACATGGAAGAGATGGAGTATCAGTACATGGGAGTAAATAGGGGGCAAGATGAGAGATTAGTCAGACAAGAAGAAGAGGCTATTTTAATAGAGTTTTAAAGATTAGAAGAATGGCAGTTTGGAAGATGTGAAGGGGAGGCATTCTAGGCATGAGGGATGGCATGAACAAAGGGTCGATAGAGAGGTGAAATTGAGGCAGGCAAAGAGATGAAATTGAGGCACACTAAGTAGGTTTATATTAGTGTTCAGCCTGGATTGTAGTGGGACAGGAGCAAGCATAAGTAGTGGGGAGATAACTGGGAGCAAACTGGGAGAGAGAACTGATTGAGTACTTCAAAGCAAATCAACAGGAGTTTCTTCTTGATGTCAAGAGGAACAGGCAAACATTCGAGGATTTTGAAGACTGGGGAAATGTGCACAAGACAATGTTTGGAATAATGATCTGGGCATCAGAGTGAAATACGGAGTGGAAATGGTGGAAGCGTTTGTTTGTTGTTATTGTTGTTTTTGTGGTATTTGTTAAGTTCTCACTATGTGCCAGGCACTGTTCTAAACGCTGGGGTAGATATAAGCTAATCAGATTGGAAACAGCCTCACATGAGGCTCACAGTCTTAATCTCCATTTTACATATGAGGTAAATTCCCTCATATTCAATTTTCTCTTTTCAAGCATGGCAGAAGGAAGTTGAGATCTAATGCTGCTGGATATGTCTCTAAGTGGGTGTTGGTTTGGGACAAAACACAAGTTCTGGAAGAGGGAAGAAAGTGGAAGGGGGCTATAACGTAGGTGTGACTGATATAGCAGGTGTTCGGGTTCTTTCTGTTCAAAATTATCATTCAAGATCATCCCAACAACTTTATGAAACAATCCATAAAACATAGACAAATGTTCTTATGTTCTTACGTTGTTGAAGTCCCCAGTTTAATCAAGGTGATGCTGGTGCCTAAAGCTTCTGAACTGAGTGCTCTGGTGGGAACATGTTTCTTTCCCTGATGTTTTCACATGACATTTCAGACCAAACACAGGCTCTCTGGGAGGCAGCTCATTCATTCATTCATTCATTCGTATTCAATCGTATTCATTGAGAGTTTATTGTGTGCAGAGCACTGTACTATGTACTATGTGCTTGGGAGGGCATACTACAACAATAAACAGACACATTTACTGCCCACAGTGAGCTTACAGTTTAAATGGAGAGAGACAGACATCAGTGCAAATAAATAAAATAACAAGATACATACATTAGTGTCGTGGGACTGGGAAGGGGGATGAGAAAAAGAGCAAGTCGGGAGAAGCAGAAGGGAGTGGGAGATGAGGAAAAATGGGGTTTAGTCTGGAAAAGACTCTTCGAGGAGATGGACCTTCAGTAAGGCTTTGAATGGGGGGAGAGTAATTGTCTGTCAGATTTGAGGAGGGAGGGTGTTCCAGGCCAGAGGCAGGATATGGGCCAGGGTTTGGCAGTGACACAGACAAGATCGATGAACAGTGAGAAGGTTAACACCAGAGGAGCGAAGTATGTGGGCTGGAGTGTAGAAGAAGAGAAGTGAGGCAAGGTAGGAGGGGGCAAGGTGATAGAGTGTTTTAAAGGCAATTGTGAGGAATTTTTGTTTGATACGGAGATGGATAGGCAACCACTGGAGATGTGTGAGGAAGGAGATGATATGTCTTGAACTCTTTTGTAGAAAGATGATCCGACCGGCAAAGTGAAGTATGGACTGGAGTGAGGAGACAGAGGAGGCTGGGAGGTCAGCAAAGAGCCTGAATCAGTAATCCAGGCAGTATTGCATGAGTGATTGTATTAACATGGTAGTGGGTTTTGTTGGAGAAGAAAGGACAGATTTTAGTGATTTTGTGAAGGTGGGACCAAAAGGATTTAGTGATGGATTGAATATGTGGGTTGAACAGAGAGAGAAGTCAAGGATAATGTCAAGGTTACAGGCTAGTGAGACAGAAAGGGTGGTGGTGCTGTCTACAGTGATGAGAAAGTCAGGGAGGGGGACAGGGTTTGCTTGGGAAGATAAGGAGTTCTGTTTTGGACATATTAAGCTTGAGGTGGTGGAAAGACATTCAAGTACAAATGTCTTGAAATGAGAGACTGCACAGAGAGATAGAGGTCAGGGCTGGAGATGTAGACTTGGGCATCATCCTCATAGGTGTGGTAGTTGAAACCATAGGAACAAATGAGTTCTCCAAAAGAGTGGGTGTAGATGGGGAATAGAAGGGGACCCCCAGAACTGAACCTTTAGAGAGGCAGTTTAGCAACAATTACTTTGCTGGACCTGACTGGAAGCCAATATATCCTATTTGGCTGAAACACTGGAAGATACAATCTTAAACATAGAATTTTTAGGTAGATACATACCCAGCAGCATCATATCCTTCTGTTACTTTAGTGACAAACATTGGTCTGCTTCAAGCCCATTCGCCAAGCTATAGTACAGACAGAAGGCAGGGCTTGCATTGTTTTGGCCCTTGGTATAGTGGATTTATTAGATAATAATAATAGCATTTGTTAATCACTTACTATGTGTCAAGCACTGTTCTAAGTGTTGGGGTAGATAAAAACGAATCAGGGTGGACAAAGACCCTGTCTCATATGGGGCTCACACACTTAGTCCCCATTTTACAGATGAGATAACTGAGGCCCAGAGAAGTCAAATGACTTGCCCAAGGTCACACAGCAGAAAGGAGTCAGAGCTAGGATTAGAACCCAAGTCCTTCTGACTCCCAGTCCCGGGCTCTAACCACTAGGTCACACTGCATATTGCCTACTGTCCTGTGCTCCCCTATTTCCAATCAAGATAGCCAGATTTGGATCCAGCCAATATAAGCAGAGTGGTGGGGATTTGGTCTAAGTCTATTTATCATGGATAATCTAGTTGTGGTGCAAAGGAATGGGAAATCATTCTTCCCTTTCTGATTTCTATAAGAAAAGGAAGAAATAAAGAAGAGGGGAAGGGTACCTGAGACAAAATCAGGTGCTGGAATGCAAGCCACTGAGAAGCATACAACATAAGAGCTTGTTACAAAGTGTTTAATTTTCCATACTACCTCTAATTAGATTTTTGTTTGCTTTCCTTCGTACACCCAAGAGGAAGGCAGGTGTTTCTGACCATCTTAGGGATTCAACTCCCTAGGCAAGGCCCCACTGGAGATTATGCCTACCATTAATTTTTTATCCAATTGTTGTCCCTGTTACTGCCCATGGCTTTTGGTTATGATACTTTGTCTCACATCTGCCCAGACAGGCTTCCACAGGAGATGGAGTGGGTTGGGGTGTGGTGGGGAGGGGGGACAGGAGGGGAGCAGACTGCCCAGGTATCGTGTCTACCAACTCTATTGTACTCACCCAAAACATTAGGCTAGTGCTCTGCACTTAGTAGGTTCTCAAAAATTACCACTGATGGATAGCTTTTGGAAGTGTGAGATACTTAAATCAAAGCCTATCTTTCCAACATCCTGCATCCCATGGTCACTCCTGACCATTTCTTCTCTTTCCTACTCCTCTGATGTGGACTTTTTGCTACAATAAATAGTGACGTCCTTTTGAATTTTTCGAGCTTCCTTATGCTCAATAAAGTGTAAGCTCCTTGAAGACAAGGATGGCTTCTTATTCCACTCCTTATAACTTCCAAGCACCCAGTACAGAGTCCTACACAAAGAGGCCCTTGAGGAATAATTATATGGGCAAAAAAGGGGTTGGCAATTCTGGAAAAGTCCTGAAGAGGCTAACTCAAGGGATGCTGATCTTCACGTGATGCTTCTGTTAATATCAGGGTAGGGAAGGCAAGCTGCCAGGACTTTGTTAGAGTTCAACAGATCTTGAGGCTCCAGACTTTATATGTGGGGTGGAGAAATTGAAATAGGATTGCAGAAATTAAAAGGCTGGTAGCTTTATGAGGAATAAATAAGAAAGAAATTGATGCTATATAAATTAGAAAGAAATAAAAAAGAAATCTGGGAAGTGGGACAATCTTAAATTTTACCAGCAAAGAGAAACACACACACACACACACACACACACACACACACACACACACACACACACACACACACACACACACACACACTTTAATCTAAAGGAGGTTATCCAAAAGAGGTGTAAGCTCTTCCTCTTAACTGTAAACTCTTTATGGTCAAGGAACGTATCTGCTAACTCTGTTGTATTCTTCCAAGCACTTAGTATAGTGCTCTGCACATGGCAATTGCTCGATGAACACCAGCAATTGATTGAAGTGAAACCCCACCACCGCGCCCCAACATATATGTCCCTATCTTCATACTCTGCTTCCCCAGTTAGAATTTATTTTCATGCACTTGTCCTCTGCTATACTGTAGGCACCCTCTCAGGGTTGCACCCAGAGAATTTCCAGGACTCTACTAGGCTCGACTACAGGAGGGAGAGTCAAGGAGAGGCATAACCATTTCATTCCTAGCTTGGGCAGTGGCTAGTAAGTGGAAGGCAACCTGCTACAAGTCAAAGCTCACCTTTGTTAGGGAGCAGAGGCTTGGGAGAGAGTTGAGGGTGGAGACTCAAGTTTAGTGGATGGAGGGAGGCAATGGTAAACCACCTCCGTATATTTACCAAGAAAACATTCTGGATACACTACCAAAATGATTGGAGATGGAGGTGGAGCGTTCTGGAAGGGATGTGTCCATGGTGCTGTTATGCTTCAGAGACAACTCAACAGCATAAGACAAGACTGCAAGCTCTATCTGGGCAGGGGTCATAACTATCAACTCTATTATGGTGCACTAACCCAAGAGTGCTCTGCTCACAGTAAGCTCTCACTAAATACTGTCGATTGGTTGACTGATTATCAGGGAATGTACAAGGAAGAGAGATAAGGGATGTCAGGTCTAGAGGGAGGATGAGGCAAAACACTTAAGAAAGTCAGACACTTAACCTCAGGGTCCAACTCGGCCATTGGCAACAAAATGTCTATTTAAGTCCCCTTGACCCTTCCCTGAGGAATTAGGTATATGGAAAAGAAATGGATATGCCCTCCTCCCCAATCTCCTATCTCCTCCCACCCCTTGTCCCCAGGGCTGCTATCATTACTGGCTGTTTCCTCACCACAACTGCCAAGGTAGCAGTAGGTAGAATTCACTGGTACCACCCTCTCCTCATCAATCTACTATACATTCAATGTACTGAGCCCTGGGGTGGATAAAAGCAAATCGGAGTCGACACAGTCCCTGTCTCATATGGAGCTCACAATCTCAATCCCCATTTTACAAATGAGGTAACTGAGGGCCATTTATGTAAAGTGACTAACCCAAGATCACACTGCAGACAAACGGCAGAGCTGGGATTAGACCCACAACCTTCTGACTCCCAGGCCTACGCTTTATCAACTACACAGCAGTTAATAATCAAACTCTCCCCCTGCCCAGTCAGTAGAACCCCACCTCCACAGGGTAAGGTTCACCCAATCAATTACTGTTTGTTGCAAGGATGGGGTGCTCAATACTTACGTGTTGGATTGACTAGCCAGGTCCCCTCACAAATCAGCCCATTCCCCAGAGCAACCAGACATTTTACCAAGGGGTTAGAGGTTACCGCACCTGCAGCCCCTTTCCAAAGGCCATGTCCCACTGCCCCAAATTTTGTGTTCTGTCCAGTTAGAAAAGCATAGGCAGACCCAGGATCAATCAGTATCCATCCTGGCTCTCAGCTACTGCACTCCAAACTACCCAGGGTCTTCCGCTTCATGAGGGTGGACAAACTTCATCATTTATAAGAAAGTCTGTATTGATTGTACTGTCGCCCTCTCTCCTCTTGCTCTTCCATGACCACCCTCACCCCTCTCATTTATCTGGCACCACACCTAAAACATTTGTCATTCCTGGTGAAATCATGTGTCCTACATGCCTCTAAGGAACGGATCAAATTTCCAGGTCTCACACTGGTAGCGGTCCCCCTTCTCTCTGTTGTGGTTCCCGGGCAGAATGCTCATTTTGATTTCGAGAAGTCATGTCGGCTCCCTCAGGCCCATCCGACGTCCTACCATCATCTCTCAACACCCTGCAGCTGTATATTAGCAAAGGATACTTCTCCCTCTATGTCTTCCCCACAGAGCTACCCTGCAACGATCTGCCCTGGAGCAGAGCAGCCCAGCTCCTTCTTCCATGTCGTTGCTCACAGGTTTAAAAAAACAATCACTTGTGAAAGGGCTTCTTGGCTAACCAAATGGCCTCTGAGGGCTTACCACACAACCACTGGTCTCTTTTCTGCCATCTTAATTTTCCACTCAGCCCCTGCCTTAGCCAGGTAACTCAGTAATTTTTGTGCTACCAAGTCTGTATGTGGAATCTCGATTCCCTCTTAAATTCGGGATCACTACATTTTCCCCAGCCTTCCAGGAGACTTTCTCCCAAGTCTCGTCTCTCCAATGAACCTACCCTCCATTCTTCTGGGCAGGATGGTATGATCAACTGACTCTGGACAAATGTCCTCCAACATTCAAGCCCACACATCTATTTTATCCACCAGGGCCTAAAGGTGTTGCCCATCTTGTGGTCTCATCCTCCTTAATCCTGCACTCAGTCCACACTTCACTCTGATTCCTGGATCATCTTTCTACAAAAATGTTCAGGACATGTCAACCCACTCTTCAAAAACCTCCGGTGGTTGCCCATCCACCTCTGCATCAGACAAAAATTCATCACCATTGGATTTAAAGCACCTTACCCCCTACTACCACACCTCACCACTCTCCTACTACAACACAGCATACACAGATCCTCTAATGCCAACCTTATCATTGTACCTCGATTTCACCTATCTTGCCATCGACCAGTTGCCCACATCCTGCTTCTAGAATGGAATTCCCTCCCTCCTCGAATCCAACAGACTATTACTCTCCCCCATTTCAAAGCCTTATTGAAGGCACATCTCTTCCAGGAGGATTTCCTTGATTAAGCTCCCCCTTTCCTCTTCTCTCACTCTCTTCTGCATCTCCCTGACCTTCTCCTTTTGTTCTTCCCCCTTCCCAGCTCCACATCACTTATGTACATATCTGTAATTTATCTATTCATATTAATGTCTGTTTCCCCCCTCTAGACTGTAAACTCGTTGTGGGCATGGAATGTGCCTGTTTATTGCTGTAGTCTACTCTCCCAATTGCTTAATAAAGTGCTCTGCACACAGTAAACACTCAATAAATATGATTGAATGAATGAATGAGTGAATATAATCCAAACCACGTTTTTACCACTTCTTTTGCTGTTTGGTTAAAACTGCCCTTCACCAAGACCCATGCCATCTTGGGGCCTAACAAAGTCTTCTGCAACTTGTCCTCGTCAGCAGAAACGTATTCCACCTTTGCTTACTTACCTTTACAAACCAACATGTAAAGGCATTCTTTTCCCCTACCCCTCCAACACCCAAAAATAATTATTTATATATTGCTTCCCTTGCCTGCAGAGAAAGGCAAGTGACCACTACTTGATCAGATGCCGAGTTCTCCATTCCACTTCCCTGGGGGGCTGGTGGTAAAGTGGGCATGAATCCTTTAGTGGGGCAGAGATGCAACACAGAGCATCTTGTGTATTTGGATAAAGCCCCACTTTGGATTTCCTTCCTCTCAGGGTGCTCAACTCCTCTTTCGGTCTCTGAATCTCCAACCTGAAAAATAATATTAATAATTATGGTGTTTGTTAAGCACTTACTATATACCAGGCATTGTATTAAGTGCTGGGCTGGATACAAGCCAGTCACATTGGACATAGTCCCTGTCCGATGTGGGGCTCATAGTCTAAATCCCCATTTTATAGATGAGATAACTGAGGCAGAGAGAAGTTAAGTGACTTGCCCAAGGTCACACAGCAGAAAAGTGGTGGAGCAGAGATTAGAACCCACGACCTTCTGACTCCCAGGCCTATGCTCTATCCACTATGCCAGGCTGCTTCCCATTCTAACACAGCTACTTTGGGCTCTCCAGAAGATTCTCCCCTCAGGAATGAGAACTTATTAGTCCTTGTGCTCTCAACTGGGTCTGTGGCTTCTTTTTGGTAGCTGAGCAGGAAGCTGGCATGCCTTTACATGTTGGCATTTAAAGAATGCCTTTACATGTTGGTTTGTAAAGGTAAGCAAGCAAAGGTGGAATATGTTTCTGTGGATGAGTACAAGTTGCAGAAGACTTTGTTAGGCCCCAAGATGGCATGGGTCTTGGTGAAGGGCAGTTTTAACCACCTTCCAGGCCCCAATGATACCCGTTCATCACTCTTAGTTCTACCTCAAATTAATGGTCCACTGATTTCCATTTTGTTACCTGATCTGCCTTCTCAGAGCCACGCGGTCTGCAGGGATAGTGGCAACAGAGGGGCATCCCCAAAATTCCAGTGCACTGGGGAAACACAGAGTACTAGAGGTCAATCGCAAGATGTGATGGGGCACTGGTTGAGGATGTCCTACAGTGGCAGTGGTTCCAGAAGTCACTGAGGGCTGCATTCCGGGAAAAGGGCTGGGAGACACACCTCAACATCAGGTTGTGTGTGGGAAGGGGGCAGAGGTCCTGGACCACCGGAGCAAAACTGACAATGGAGCCTGTCCCCAGTACCCAGGGGGGCCAATGAGTAGAGATACTGAACATAGGCAAAGAGAGACATCCTAAAAACCCCGGGGACACTCTGAAGTATCAGCAGATCAGGACTTCTGTGCGGCAGGTGAGAGGCAACAGGGTGAAGAGAGAGGAGGTCTCATCTTCACAACAATGGAATCTCGGAGTGCCCTCTTCACATGTTGCGGGGCTAACTTATTTTATGGTGACAGTGAATATCATGGTTTGATCTATCACTAAAGCTGAGTCACAAGCCCCTACCCCATCCCTAATTGGTTTTCTTGGAATGTAACAGCAGCAGACTGAAATACACGCAAGTTGGGAGAGACAGGAGGCAGGAAGGTCAGCAAGGAAACTGGTGGAGTAATCAAGGCAGGATAAGTTAAATCCTTGAATTAATATGGTAGTAGTTCGGATGGGGAGGAAAGTACGGATTTTAGTGATGTTATGGAGGTTGAACCGACATTATTTAGGGATAGACTGAATATGTGGGTTGAATGGGAGAGAAGAGATCAGGATAATTCCAAGGTTATGGCTTGTGAGACAGGAAGGATGGTGGTGCTGTCTACAGTGATGGGAAAGTCACAGGGAGGACAGTTTGGGTGTAAGATAAGGAGGTCTGTTGAGGAAATGTTAAGTTGGAGATGATGGCAGGTTACCCAAATAGAGATGTCTTAAAGGCAAGAGGAAATGTGAGACTGTAGAGAGGGAGAGAAATCAGTGCTGGAGTTGTAGACTTGGGTATCATCAGCATTGAGGCGGTAGTTGAAGCCATGAGTTCTCCAAGGGAGTGGGTGAAGACAGAGAATAGAAGGGGACCGACAAAGGAACCTTGAGGTACTCCCACAGCTAGGTGGTGGGATGCAGAAGAGGAGCCCACGAAAGAGATGGAGAATGAGTGGTCAGAGAGATAGGAGGTGAACCAGAAGGGGACAATGTTAGTGAAGCCAAGTTTGGATAACGTTTTCAGGCGAAGAGGGTGGTCGAGAATGTCAAAGGCAGCTGAGAGGTCGAGGACGATTAGGATGAAGAAGATCATTGGATTTCGTGAGAAGCATATAGGTTTTGACGTTTTAAAGGGCGGTTTCTGTGGGGTGAAGGGGAGAGAAATCAGATGAGAGAGTCAAGGAGAAAATTGGAAGAGAGGTACTTGAGAACAGCAGGTGTAGATAATTTGCTCAAGGAGTTTGGAGAGAAATGATAGGAGGGAGGTGGGGCAATTACTGGAGGCTTCATGGGGTGAAAGGAGTGTTTTATAGGGTATGGGAGACAGGAACATGTTTGAAAGAAATATGGCCTCCTGTCCAACCTCCCAGTGAAGGACCCTCACGCAGATCTGGATATCCAACTCCAGCATTTCATTGACTACTTTTCTATAAAGACTTGCTAAAATGACCTCAGGGCCTCATGAGGCCCAGATGCCTTCTGGAAACAGAACCATTAGCAGAGCTGGGTTAAAATTTCATTGTCCTTCTGTCAACTAGATTCAGTTTCTCAAGCCCATTCCCCATCTCTGTTCTCTGGATGCATCTCCATCAATCAATCAATAGTATTTATTGAGCGCTTACTGTGTGCAGAGCACTGTCCATCTCCATCTTCCCCTCTAGAACCCAGACCCTGGGCACCACAGCTACCACCTGAGGCGGGTAGAACAGAAGGTGCAGCATTGGTAATGGAGCAACAAAGGGTAGGATTTGAGTGGAAAGTGGAGGGAACATTGGGAAGAGAAAGGAAAAAGCAGGAGCCACAGAAAGAGAAGGGCCGTGTTTCTATCAGCTCTAATGTACTCTTCCAAGACATTAGTACAGTGAACAAAAACTCCTCACCATTGGCTTTAAAACACTCCACTGCCTTGTCCCCTCTTATTTCACCTCGATTCTCTCCTTCTACAATCCAGCTGCACACTCTGCTCCTTCAGTTCTAGCCTTCTCACTGTGCCTCAATCTTGCCTACCTCACCACCAACCCCTAACCCATGTAATGCCTCTGGCCTAGAGTGCCCTCCCTCATCAAATCTGACAGACAGTTACTCCCTCTCTCTCAAAGCCTTATTAAAGGCACATCTTCTCCAAGAGGCTTTCCCAGATTAAGCCCCACCTTTCATTATCTCCCCTCCTTTCTGCATTGCCCAGACTCTCTCCAATTTTTCTTCCCCCTACCAGCCCCACAATACTTGTACATATTTGTAATTTATTTATTTGTATTGATGTCTCTCCCTAGCTCTAGGCTGTAAGCTTCTTGTGGACAGGGAATGTGTCTGTTTATTGTTGTATTGTACTTAACCAAGCAGTTACTAAAGTGTTCTGCACACATGGAGCACTCAATAAATAAGACTGAATGAATGAATGAATGAATGAATGAATGATCACCTGGAAACAGGAGTTTCCTTGTCCCTCTGTGATTACTGCTTTCAATTCCGTCCCCCCACACCACCTTCCCTTTCTTCCTTTTGTAACTGTGGTTTTGAGTTTCTTTCTGGACATGATGAGATCATCTCATTCTTGCTGCAGTTCAAATGCCATTAATGGTTGTTGCCAGTAGCTGTTCTGATCCCATCATCCTGCCTTGTGCTTCATTCACTGCTGTGGCATGAACGTGTCTGATTCACCCTGTCCTCCTGTTCCTTCTCATATACCACTTACCTGTACAATTTGAGTAATTCGACCATTTTCCTCCCCACCAGCCTCAAATGCCATCCATTTTAACAGAACTGTCTAGGGGGTAGGGAAGGGACCTAGTAGAGGATGAAAAGAGTTAGTTACTTAGAAGCATGGAAGAGATCTAGTTTGAGGCATAAGAGAGTTAACTTAAAAAGAGAAGGGACCTTACAGTTCCACAGTGCTTTTCAGGACCGTGTTCTGTGACATGCTAATGAAGCATAATTCCTTGAGTTGATCCCATTGAGCGGTGATTCATGAATTCACCCCACTAGGTCTCTGCAAACTTTATATTAGGAGGTCGCTGGACTTTCTGAGCAGGAGGGCTGTATTGAGGAAAAAGGCTATGGGACTTTGTGTTGAAAGTAATATAATGTGATCCAGATCCCACGTCTACAATTGATAATTTGTAGAAGCCAGAGTTAGCTTAAAATACAAATCCTATTAATTAATTTCCAAATGCTTGAAAATTTCAGTGCAGATGACTAACGGACTCATCTTACCTCTGGAGGGAGGGAAACTGTAAATTCTCCAGGGGTTGGGGAGTGGATGGGGAACAGACAGTTGGAATTGCACCAAATGAGTCAGGGAAAGGCAGAGGTGGGGAGGAGAGGCAAGGCCATGTAGAATAGTAATTCAACTCATTTGCCTCGCGGTTGATAGGCTTGATAGGGCACAAAGACAAACTAGGAGGTCAACAACATGGTTGTCACAACTCTGGCAGCACTGACCCAGCCAAAAGGGGAAAGGAGTTAGCTAAAATAGGAAAGGAACCTTGCTGGGTGAGGAGAGAAAAAGATACGTGGAGAGAAAACTATGGAAACCTGACATTAAGTTTTCACAAAGACACATAATCTCCGAGGGGCCTTCCCTGAATAAGCCCTTCTTTCCTCTTCTCCACTCCCTTCTGTGTTGCCTTAACTTGTTCCCTTTATTGATCCCTCCCAGACCCACAGTACGCCTGTACATATCTATAATTTTACCTACTTATATTAACGTCTATCTACCCCTCTAGATTATAAGCTCATTGTAGGCAGAGACTGTGTCTGTTCTATTGTTGCATTTTACTATCTCAAGCGCTTAGGACAGTGCTGTGAACATAGTAAGCACTCCATAAATATAAGTGACTGACTGACTGACTGACTTAATCATTAATGGCATTTACAGTACTTACTGTGCACACAGCAATGTACTTAAGCACTTGGGAAAGTATAATTCAAAAGAGTTGATTGACATGTCCCCTGTCCTCACTGAACATACACTCTAAAGGAGGAGACAGGCAATAATGCAAATAAATAATTTATGATATATAACAGATATAAGTATGTAAATGCTGTGGTGCTGAGGGTTGGGGGAATATCAAATGCACAAAGGTCACAAATTCAAGTGCAAGAAACCTAAAGGCTTGTACTTACTTGTTCTCATGGAGAGGAAGCAGTGTGGCTTAATGGATAGAGCACGGGCGTGAGAGCCTGAAAGACCTGGATTGTAATCTCAGCTCTTCCCATGTCTGCTGTGTGACATTGGGTAAGTCACTTAACTTATATGGGCCTCAATTAAAACAACTGTAAAATGGGGATTAAGAGTGTGTGCCTATGTGGGACAAGTACTGTGTCCAACCTGATTGACTTGACCTATCCCAGTGTTTAGAACAGTACTTGACAAATGTTAAACACTTCCTATGTGCCAAGAGATATTCTAAACACTGGGGTAGATCAAGTCAATCAGGTTGGACATAGTGCTTAACAAGTATCATTATTATTATTACTTATGATTGTCATTGTTAGAGGCCATATCAATCAATCAATCAATCAATCGTATTTATTGAGCGCTTACTATGTGCAGAGCACTGTACTAAGCGCTTGGGAAGTACAAATTGGCATCACATAGAGACAGTCCCTACCCGATAGTGGGCTCACAGTCTAAAAGGGGGAGACAGAGAACAGAACCAAACATACCAACAAAATAAAATAAGTAGGATAGAAATGTACAAGTAAAATAAATAAATAAATAAATAAACAGAGTAATAAATATGTACAACCATATATACATATATACAGGTGCTGTGGGGAGGGGAAGGCGGTAAGGCGGGGGGATGGAGAGGGGGACGAGGGGGAGAGGAAAGAAGGGGCTCAATCTGGGAAGGCCTCCTGGAGGAGGTGAGCTCTCAGGAGGGCCTTGAAGGGAGGAAGAGAGCTAGCTTGGCGGATGGGCAGAGGGAGGGCATTCCAGGCCCGGGGGATGACGTGGGCCGGGGGTCGATGGCGGGACAGGCGAGAGCGAGGTACAGTGAGGAGATTAGTGGTGGAGGAGCGGAGGGTGCGGGCTGGGCAGTAGCAGGAGAGAAGGGAGGTGAGGTAGGAGGGGGCGAGGTGATGGAGAGCCTTGAAGCCCAGGGTGAGGAGTTTCTGCCTGATGCGCAGATTGATCGGTAGCCATTGGAGGTTTTTGAGGAGGGGAGTGATATGTCCAGAGCGTTTCTGGACAAAGATAATCCGGGCAGCAGCATGAAGTATGGATTGAAGTGGAGAGAGACACGAGGATGGGAGATCAGAGAGAAGGCTAGTGCAGTAGTCCAGACGGGATAGGATGAGAGCTTGAATTAGCAGGGTAGCGGTTTGGATGGAGAGGAAAGGGCGGATCTTGGCAATGTTGCGGAGCTGAGACCGGCAGGTTTTGGTGACGGCTTGGATGTGAGGGGTGAATGAGAGAGCGGAGTCGAGGATGACACCAAGGTTGCGGGCTTGTGAGACGGGAAGGATGGTAGTGCCGTCAACAGAGATGGGAAAGTCAGGGAGAGGACAAGGTTTGGGAGGGAAGACAAGGAGCTCAGTCTTCGACATGTTGAGCTTTAGGTGGCGGGCGGACATCCAGATGGAGATGTCCTGAAGGCAGGAGGAGATGCGAGCCTGGAGGGAGGGGGAGAGAGCAGGGGCAGAGATGTAGATCTGGGTGTCATCAGCGTAGAGGTGATAGTTGAAGCCGTGGGAGCGAATGAGGTCACCAAGGGAGTGAGTGTAGATTGAGAACAGAAGGGGACCAAGCACTGAACCTTGGGGAACTCCCACAGTAAGAGGATGGGAGGGGGAGGAGGAGCCTGCAAAAGAGACTGAGAAAGAACGACCGGAGAGATAAGAGGAGAACCAGGAGAGGACGGAGTCTGTGAAGCCAAGGTCAGATAACGTGTTGAGGAGAAGGGGGTGGTCCACAGTGTCAAAGGCAGCTGAGAGGTCGAGGAGGATTAGGACAGAGTATGAGCCGTTGGATTTGGCAAGCAGGAGGTCATTGGTGACCTTTGAGAGCGCAGTTTCCGTGGAATGAAGGGGACGGAAGCCAGACTGGAGGGGGTCGAGGAGAGAGTTGTTGTTGAGGAATTCTAGGCAGCGCGTGTAGACAACTCGTTCAAGGAGTTTGGAAAGGAATGGTAGGAGGGATATGGGACGATAACTAGAAGGTGAGGTGGGGTCAAGAGAGGGTTTTTTTAGGATGGGAGAGACATGGGCATGTTTGAAGGCAGAGGGGAAGGAACCAGTGGAGAGTGAGCGGTTGAAGATGGAAGTTAAGGAGGGGAGAAGGGATGGAGCGAGATTTCATAAGATGAGAGGGAATGGGGTCAGAAGCACAGGTGGCCGGAGTAGCACTTGAGAGGAGGGAGGAGAGTTCCTCTGAGGATACCACTGGGAAGGATGGGAGAGTAGCAGAGAATGTTGAGAGCCGGGGGGTTGGAGAAAGGGGGGAAGAGACTTTGGGGAGGTCGGACCTGATGGATTTAATTTTGTTAATGAAGTAGGAGGCCAGATCGTTGGGGGTGAGGGAAGGAGGAGGGGGAGGAACCGGGGGCCTGAGAAGGGAGTTGAATGTACGGAAGAGCTGGCGGGGGTATGGCTGATATTCAGCCATGGCTAGATCTTTCGATTCTAGTCATTATGCCACAGGCTGATTTTGTGACCTTGCATAAGTCACTTAACCTTCCTATCACACAGTTTCAGTAAATAGGGATAAAATACCTGCTCTGACTGCCACTTGGATCGTGAACCCTCACGTGACTTAAGTATCATGTTTGTTCTGATTTTCTTGTATATCTTGTATCTAATATTGAGTTAGGCATACCATAAACAATAAATTATTGAATAACTGTCTTTCCACAGGGCTCAATTTTCCCTTTTTTGGAAAATGCACATGTTGATCCTGATATTAGAGGTATTGAAGTGGCAATTTGGGCCAGAGCCAAGTTTGTAGCATTATGCTCATACCTTCTGTGGGATTCCTGAGGACAAAGAATGTTAATATTAATAATAATGATAATAAAAATAATAATAATGGTATTTGTTAAGCACTCACTATGTGCCAGGCACGGTACTAAGCACTGAATCTGTCTTGCTATGCTTGATTTTCCTTTGTGGGCTAGAGATGACTCATAGATGTGATCTTCCAATAAGCATTACTCTTTCTTTGCAGGGGAGTCTTTTATGACACCTGGTAAATAATAATAATAACACTTATAACATTTGTCAAGTATTTCACTATATGCCAGACACAGTTCCGAGTGCTGAGGTGGATACAAGCAACTCGGATGGGACACAGTCCCTGTCCCACATAGGGCTCACTGTCTCAATCTCCATTTTACAGATGAGGAAATTGAGTCCCAGAGAAGTGAAGTGACTTGCCCAAGGTCATACAGCAGACAAGTGGCAGAACCAGGATGAGAACTCATGATCTTCTGGCTCATAAGTCCATACCCTATTCCCTATGCCATCAATGATGATGATAAGGATGATGATGAAGAGGAGGAAGTTGAAGAGAAGGAGTAAGATGATAATGATTTTGATGGTGGTGATTAGGGAGAATGGATTGACCCTCCCTACAGGAGGCTCAGGTCTAGTGCCCCTACTCCCCAGCTCTGTCCCTCAACATACACCTACCCTCATGACCCTAGAATGACCACACACTGGTGTTCCCCAGAGCATTCCAGTGGCAATCATTCAATCAATCAATGGCATTTGAGTGTTTTTCATGTGTTAGACACTATACTAAGCAAATGGGAGGATGCAGTAGCAAGAGACGTGTTTGCTGCCCTCAACGAACTTCCCATTTAATGGGGAGATGTTATTTACAAGCAGTATAACCTAGAAGAAAAAGGATACATCAGGAAGTAGTACAAGCATATCAGCATGAAACAGTTGAACAAATAATTGAAATAATATGTGAATAGAATACATACATAAATAAAAATATATGTGCATGAGTGCTGAAGGTAACAATGAAGTACACAGGTTTGTTGAGTGTGGGTGTTGGGCTGACAAAATTGGAATGTTGGGTAATAATTAGAAACGACTTCCTGAAGGCAATGAAATTTTAGGTGTACTTTGAAGATGGGGAAAGCAAATTGTGTTTGGGATAGGGGGACTCCTCCAGATGATAGATTCTTCTATTATAAATAACAGATAAGCATCAGTCCAGTCTCAAAGTCTTTGGGACTGAGAATCTTTTGGAAAGAATTTATTAGATAGTCAATGGTTCGCACAGCACCACTTATACTCTCTCATATGTATCAGTCCTATTCCTGATGTATCAGCGAGTGCAGTGAGGGAGTTAGCAGGCCGAAGTGTAACACACTGCAAACTGCACGGGAAGGGATTTGATCACAGCATAGTGGCCAAAATGTACTGTAGTTGTTTAACCCAGGAGGCAGCTACCTTGGTAGCCTCTGTAGTCTTCATCACCCCTCTAGCCAGTTATTTTTCAGGATTCCTGACGAGCCTGTCCACCACGTGAGACATCCTGGGTGGTCTGCGGTCCCCCTGATGGCATAGATCCAATAGTCATTCCATCTTTTCTGGCTGTTTCACCACTTCTACCCACCTCCCCTTGCCACCTCCTACCATACTGAAAGTATGGGCAAGAATTTGGGAGAAGGAAGGGGAGCACTCCTTTACAAAAATCAAAGTAGTTTAAGATGTGTTGCCAGAAACAGGGGCGGCTCTTGGGTGAGAGAGCCAGGGTGAACAACTGTTTTGGTCCTTGTTTTCATTCAATAAATCACTCAGTCATCTTGCCCCCCTATTACTTCACCTCACTACTTTCCTATTAAAATCCAGCCTGCCCGCCTTTTTCCTGCAATGACAATCTACTCATCATACCTCAGTCATATCTATCTCACCACTTACCTCTTGCCTATGCCCTGCTCCTGGCCTGGAATACTCTCCATCTTCCTATTCATCCATCCTGTTGCTAGCATACATTCTCCAGCTGCTGGAGAGAATCTGAGAGAAGATGAACGGCTGCCCGCCCCCGCCCCCGGACATACCCTATTCTGCAAAGGAGGCCGAATCTCCCTCCTTCCATTTGCTTCCAACTCTTAAGATAGTTATTTACATCTGCCGTCTCCTCTTCCTCTTCTCCAATTCTCTCCTACATTCCCTCCAATCTGGCTTAAGTCCCCTTCACTGCACAGAAACAGCCTTCTCCAAGATAGATAATCACCTTCTTCTCACAGGTTCTGATAGTCTTTACTCCATCCTAATCCTCCTTGACCTCTCAGGTGTCTGACACGGTCCTGTCTTGGTTCTCCACCTGTCTCTCTAACCACTCCTTCTCAATCTATTTCAGTGGCTCCTCCTCTGCCTCCCACACTCTGACTGTAAGTGTCCCTCAAGGGTAAGTTCTAGGTCCCCTTCTATTCTTTATCTACACCCACTCCCTTGGGGAACTCACTTGCTCCCATGGCTTCAATTGTCATCTCTATACAGTTGATTCTCAAATCTACATCTCCAGCCATAACATCTCCTTCCCCACATTCTCTCATTTCCTCCTGCTTTCAAAGCTGTATCTAATATCCCACCGACACCTCAAATTAAGCATGACTAAGACTAAACTCCTTATTTCCCTCCAAAACCCTGCCCTCATGACTTTCCTATCATTGTAGACAACACCACTACCCTCCCTATCTCAGAAGCCCATAACCTTGGCCTTGTCCTTGAGTCATCTGTCTCATTCCACCTGCATGTTCAGTCTGTCACCAAATCCTGTCAGTTCAACCTTCACATCACTGCTAAAATCCACCCTTTCTTCTCCACCCAATTTCCACCCAGTATGGATCAGCTACCATACTAATCTAAGCCATTCTCCTATCCCACTTTAACTACTCCATTTGCCTCCTTGCTGACCTCCCAGCCTCCTGTCTCTTTTAACTCCAATCCATACTTCATTCTGATTCATGGATCATTTATCAATAAAAATTCTCAGTTCATGACTCTTCATTTCTGAAGAATTTTGAATGGCTGCCCATTCACCTCAGCATCAAACAGAATCTCCTTACCATTGACTTTAAAGCACTCAGTCAGCTTGGATTGTCCTACCTAATCTCACTACTATCTAACTACAGCCCAGACCGCACACTCCGTTTCTCTAGTGCCGACTTGTTCACTGTGCCCCGATCTCGTCTATCTCTCCATCCATTTCCTCCCCTTAGCCTGGAACTCCCTCCCCTTCCATATATGTCAGACCACCACTCTCCCCCTTCAAAGCATTACAAAGGTCACATATTCTCCAAGAAGCCTTCCCCAAATAATCCCTCTATTCCCCTGCTCTCTCTCCCTTCTGTGTCATCTATGCGCTTGGATCTGTGACCTTTGGACATTTAATATTCACCCCACTACCAACCCCACGGAACATATGAACGTATCTTTGAATTATATATTACGTTATTTATTCATATTAGTGTCTACCTCCCCCTCTAGACTGTAAACTTGTTGTGGGCAGGGAATGTGTCTGTTATGATTATTATATTGTACTCTCCCAAGTGCTTAGTGCAGTGTTCTGCATACAGGAAGCACTTAATAAATACAATTGACTACATCCGCCAAGCTAGCTCTCTTCCTCCCTTCAAGGCCCTACTGAGAGGTCACCTGCTTCAGGGGGCCTTCCCAGACTGAGCCGCCTCCTTCCTCTTCCCTTTCTCCCCCTCTACATCCCCCCCCGCCTTACCTCCTTTCCCTCCCCACAGCACCTGCATATATGTATATATGTATACATGTTTGTATGTATTTATTACTCTATTTATTTATTTATTTTATTTGTACATATTTATTCTATTTATTTTATTTTGTTAATATGTTTTGTTTTGTTCTCTGTCTCCCCCTTCTAGACTGTGAGCCCATTGTTGTGTAGGGAACGTCTCTATATGTTGCCAATTTGTACTTCCCAAGCGCTTAGTACAGTGCTCTGCACACAGTAAGCGCTCAATAAATACGATTGAATGAATTAATGAATGCTGTGGTGATGAGGGAGGGATGAATACATGGTGCAAATCCAGGTGTTATGGTAGTTCACATGTAAGCAAAGAGGGGACAAGTAACTCAATTTGAGGTTTTATAAGAAACCAGAAACTAAAGACTGTTTTTCAGTGGTTGCATCATTTCCTTAATCCAACCCTTCAATTGATCAATCAAGGAATGGTATTTAGTGAGAGGTTATACTAAGCACTTGGAAAAATACATCAGAAGGAAGACACAATTTCCCTGTCTCCAAGGGGCTTACAGTTTAATGGAGGAGACAGACAGAAATTATTTAGAAATAGTGGGATTAGGAGGGAATGTAAGGATACAATTGGGAGTAACATGGTTCTGTCAGGATGAACTAGTTGAATCAATATCTAATGTACATTTGAAAATATTTCTATTCTTTCAAGGTGAAAATGGATATAAAATCATAAATGTTGAAGTTGGTTGTTGGGTTGATGGGGGTTGGGTTGTTAAGCATAAATTGAGGAAGGTGTCTTGGAAAAGGTGGGATTTGAGAAGGGCTCTGAAGGCTGGAAGAACTGTGGTTTGGTAGATTTGAGTTGTGAGAGAGCTCCAGACCAGGGAAACAGCATGAGGAAGGAGATGGAGTCAGGGGAATCTAGAACAGTGAGAAATTGATCTGGAGGAGGTAAAGAGGGAGAGCTGAGGAGAAGCGAGGGAAGAACACTGTTCTGTAGCAGGTAAGAGTCTCTTTCATGGGGCACTCCAATCTGATTTTCTCCTCCCCAAAGAAAAGCGTCCCAGGACCAGCTTCTTCAGTGCTCCCTTCACCTCCTGGTTTCTCAGGGTGTAGATGATGACCATGGAGTGACCATGGTGTAGCAGAGGGAGACAAATTTGCCTTGGTCTATAGAGTAGTTGCCTCCAGGCTGGAGATACATGAAGATTATGGTCCCATAGAAGATGATCACGACCAAGAGGTGAGAGGAGCAGGTGCTGAAGACCTTTCTTCGACCCTCGGAGGATCCAATCCTCAGCACAGCCCGGGCAATGAAGCCATAGGAACCCAGGATGAAAGCTGGAGGGACGAGGACCACAAGGATGTTAAGGGTCAAAAGGACAAGTTCGTTCATGGCAGTGTCCACACAGGCGAGCTTGATGAGGACTGGGACCTCACAGATGAAATGGTCCAGGTGACAGTGGCCACACCGAGGCAGCCTCAGTGTGAGCGTGGTATGAATCAGTGAGTTGGTCACCTAACTCAGCCAGGATATGGCTGCCATCCGCCGGCAGAAGATGGGGTGCATGAGCATTGCATAGTGCAGGGGCTGGCAGACTGCTGCATAGCGGTCCAGAGCCATCAAAGCCAGGAGAATGCACTCTGTGGAGCCTAGTGCCAGGGAGACATAGATTTGGACCACACATCCCCCGACGGTAATCGTCTTCTGGAGCCTGCACAGGTTCAAGAGAGTCTGAGGAGCCAGGCTGGTGGAGAAGCAGAGGTCCAGGAAGGAAAGGTGGCTGAGAAAGAAGTACATGGGCGTATGGAGACGACAGTCCAGACGGGAGACCACCGTGATGGCTGTATTGCACAATAGAGTCAGGAGGTAGAAGAAGAGTACAAACACAAAGAGCGCAGCTTCAAGGTGGGGTTGGTCTGAAAAGCCCAGGAGGATGAATTCCTCAAAGGAACTTTCACTGGTTTCCACCATCACCCTGGGATCCTACTCCGCTACAGAGAGAGCAGGAATATAGACTGTGCCCCTTTTTGGCAGGCGTTTGGGGCACGTTTTGGGACGTCTGAAGCATCAGTCTCAAGGGTGACGTCACCCCTTCCTCTCCTCAGAGCTTAGAACAGTGCTCAATGCTTAGAATAGTGCTTTGCACATAGTAAGTGCTTAATAAATGCCGTTATTATTATTATTATTATCCAAACTGCTACCACATTACTGCAAGCATTTATCCAGTCCTGCGTTGATTAATGTCTCTGCCTCCTTGCTTACCTCCCTGCTTCCTATCTCTGCCCACTCGAGTCCTTTCTCCACTCTGCTGCCCGAATCACTTTCTGTCAAAAACGTTCAGACCAAGTGTCCCCACTCTTCAAGAAACTCCAATGGGTGCTCATCCTCCTCAGCACCAAACAAAAATTTCTTACATTTTGCTTTAAGGTACTCAATCACCTTGCCCCCTCCTAACTCGCCTCGCTAATCTCCTATTACAACCCAGCCCTCACACTTTGTTCCTCCAAAGCTAACCGTCTCACTGTACTTCGAACTCATCTATCTTTCCGCCGACCTCTTGCCCACATCTTACCTTATAGAGGCCAGGGAGGCCTGGAATGCCCTCCCTCTTCATATCAGGCCGATAATTGCTCCCCCCGCCCCCATTTCAAAGTCTTATTGAAGGCACATATCCTCGAATAAGGATTCGCTGACTAAATCCTTCTCTCCTCTTTTATTCCCTTCTGCATCATCCTGACTTGTTCCTTGCATCCATTCTCCCCACAGCAGTTCTGTAAATATTTGTAGTTTATTTATGAATTTATTAATGTATAGTAATTCCTTTCTCCCTCTCTAGACTGTGATCTTGTTGTGGGCAGGGAATGTGTCCGTTTGTTCTTGTACTCTCCTAAGCACTTAGTACAGCACTTTGCAAACAGTAAGCACTCAGGAAATTAATTAATTCATTCAATCGTGTTTATTGAGCCCTTACTGCATTCAGAGCACTATACTAAGCACTTGGGAAGTACATGTCGGCAGCATATAGAGACGGTCCCTACCCAACTATGGGCTCACAGTCTACAAGAGGGAGACAGAGAACAAAACAAAACATGTAGACAGGTGTCAAAACCATCAGAATAAATAGAATCATAGCTATATGCACATCATTAACAAAACAAATAGAGTAGCAAATGTGTACAAGAAAAATAAATAGAGTAATAAATCTGTACAAATATATACAAGTGCTGTGGGGAAGGGGAGGAGGTAGCAGACAGGGGGGATGAGGAGGAGGAGGGGAAAAAGGAGGCTCAGTCTGGGAAGGCCCCATGGAGGAGGAGAGCTCTCAGTAGGGCTTTGAAGGGAGGAAGTGAGCTAGTTTGGTGGATGTGTAGAGGGAGGGCATTCCAAGCCAGGAGAAGGACGTGGGCCTGGGGTCGACAGCAGGACAGGTGAGAACGAGGCACAGTGAGGAGGTTAGCAGCAGATGAGTGGAGGGTGCAGGCTGGGCTATAGAAGGAGAGAAGGGAGATTAGGTAGAAGAGGGCAAGGTGATGGAGAGCCTTGAAGCCGAGAGTGAGGAGTTTTTGCTTGATTCGTAGGTTGACAGCCGACCACTGGAGATTTTTAAGGAGGGGAGTGACAAGCCTAAAGCGTTTCTGCACAAAGATAATCCTGACAGCAGAGTGAATTATACACTGAAGCGGGGAGAGACAGGAGGATGGGAGATCCTAGAAGAGGCTGATACAGTAATCCAGTCGGGATAGAATGAGAGATTGAACAAGCAAGATGGCGGTTTGGATGGAGAGGAAAGGGTGGATCTTGGCGATGTTGTGGAGGTGAGTCCGGCAGGTTTTGGTGACAGATAGGATGTGTGGTTGTGAATGGGAGAGCGGAGTTGAGGATAACACCAAGGTTGTGGGCTTGTGAGATGGGAAGGATGGTAGTGCCATCTGCAGTAGTGGCAAAGTCAGGGAGAGGACAGGGTTTGCAAGGGAAGTTAAAGAGCTCAGTCTTGGACATACTGAGATTTAGATGGCGGGCAGACATCCATATGGAGATGTCCTGAAGGCAGGAGGAGATACGAGCCTGGAGGGAGGGAGAGGGAGCAGGAGCGGAGATGTAGACTTGGGTGTCATCAGCATAGAGGTGATAGTTGAAGCCGTGAGAGCGAATGAGTTCACCAAAAGAATAAGTGTAGATAGAGAACAGAAGGGGACCCAGAACCTATCCTTGAGGAACCCCTACAGCAAGGGGATGGTAGGGAGAGGAGAATCCTGCAAAGGAGACTGAGAATGAATGGCTGGAGAGATGAGGAGAACCAGGAGAGGATGGAGTCTGTGAAGCCAAGGTTGGATAGCGTGTTTAGGAGAAGGGGGTGATCCACAGTGCCGAAGGCAGCTAAGAGGTCGAGGAGGATTACATTTGAATGAACACAATTGAATGAAGGAATGAATGAATGCAGCCTGTTACGACTATCATTGCCTCTCACCCTCTACTCATGGCTCATACCTGTCAAAGCTCAAAAGTCTGAAAACCCCTATCCAATTAAACTTCACCCAACCATGTCCTTCTTCTTCAAAGCTTTCATCAAATCCACCTCCTCCAGGAGGCATTTATCGATTACTCCCCCATCTTCCCCATCATGTCCCACTAGCAGCCCCCTCAACCCTATTAACGGGAGGTATAGTGGCCTAGTGAAAATAGCATGGGAGTGGAAGTGAGGAAACCCCAGGTTCTGGTTCTGACTCTACTACTAGCTTGCCATGAGAATTAGGGCAAGACCCTTAACGTCTCTGTACCCCTGTTTTTAACCTGGATTATGGGGGATAAGATGTCTATTCTTCCTTCCTCTCAGATTTTCAGACTTGTGTGAAATATGGAGCATGCCTGATCTGATAATCTTGTATCTACCAGATCTTACTTGGTGATTTCGCACGCAGTAAACACTTGATAAATATTAGGTCTTCCAATGCTATTGAACTCTCCCAGCTTTCAGTATAGTGTTCTTGCCTAAATAATTGTATATGCTTACACATCAAGGTTGCACAGCTATTAATGAGTAATCCTATCATCGTGAAGTTTGCCTTAAGCCTGTGAAACTGTTAATAACTGAGTTACAATTGTATGAAGTAAATTATAAAAAAGTATTTGTGAAATATTGACTCCATCGCAAATCTACTTACTCTCTGTACCTCATTCTAGTCTACCTCACCACTGATCTTTTGCCCCTATCCTCCCTCTGGCCTGGGATTCCCTATTCCTTCATATCCAATAGACTACCATTCTCCCCACCTTCCATTCTCCCCACCTTCAAAGCCCTCTTAAAATCACTTCTCCTTCAAGAAGCCTTTCCAATCCAATTTCTCATTTCCCGTAATCATTCCCCCTTCTTTCTCACTTATGCATCTGCATCTGTATCCTTTAAGCACTTGATATTCACCCACATCATCAACCCCACGGCACTTACTGGACATACCCTTAATGGGTTTTAATGTCTGCCTCCCCCTCTAGACTGTAAGGTCCTTGTGGAAAAGGAATGAGTTTGCCAATTCTATTGAATTGTTCCCTTCCATGTCCTTTTTACAGTACTTTGCACATGGTAAGCACAATGAATGGTTAATGGATTGGAAGTGGTGAAAATTCAACTAAATTGGATTAAAGGAAAGTGCTTACTACATAAAAGCAGGAATTCAAGCAGAACACCTTCCTTATCATCCAAGAATAGGGACAGAGCCTCCTGTCCCCCTTAGCTGCAAAGAGAGAACATCATCATCCCAGGATGGGGGAAAAGTAAAGGCAACAGTGATTATTAAGTCTAAAGTATTTTATGGAATTTATCAAATGCTTACCATATTCCAAACACAGTATTAAGCAATGGGGTAGATACAAGACAGTTAGGTTGGACATAGTCCATGTTCCAACATAGGTCTCACAATCAATCCCCATTTTACAGGTGAGGTAACTGAGGACAAGGGAAGTTAAGTCTTTTGCCCAAAGACACACAAATCTTGTTGCCCATCCTTCTCCACATCAAGCAAAATTTTCTTGGCTATAAGGCATCAGTTTGTCTTTTAAGGTATTCAGTCAGTTCTTTCCCTCTCTACCTGTTCATTCTCCTCTCCCACTACAATCCAATCCACAGACCTCACTCCCCTGCTTACTGTGTTTCTATCTCATCTCTCCTGTGGTCAACACTTTGCTTTCTCCTTTCCTGATGCCTGGAACTCTTAACAACTGACAGACCACATTTCCCCATCTTCAAACTATACTAAATCCACATCACATCCAGGAAGCCTTCCCTGACTAATCTCTGATCCTCTAACCCCATTTCCCCTTCTTACTGGGTCACTTACGCCCTTGAGTCCATACCCCGCTGGGAACATAGGTACTTATCCCATCTCACTCTTTCACAGCACTTACACTCATGTCCTCTTACTTAGTTCCTTCCTTTACCTGTATTTCAATGCCGTTTTCCTTCATTTCATTGAAAATTGTTGAGAGCAGGGATTGTGCCTGTAAATTCTACTCTTCTCTCAAGTAGAGTGGTCAGCATAGAGTAGAAACTCAGTATGTATCAATGATTAATCATTAAGATGATAAGCTGAGTTGACTGAATTTACTGAGACATGATAAACCACGAAGAGAAAAGGGAGCAAAAATAAAATGTGCTGAAACAAAGAGGATGACCAACCAGAATGGGCTAGAATTTGGGTAAGGAGCATTTATAGAAACCAGGGGAAGACAATTCATTGTCGTGGGAGGGTCCATGTCCACCAAAGCTGTCCTCATGTTACAAGACGTCCCCCTTCTGTTTATCTTAAGGATTTGGCCACGCTACTAATAAATCATAGGACGGTAACTGTATGAGTATCTGATTCCCTGGGAATATTAAATTTGAAGTTTAATATATTTACTTGTAATTAATTGGTATGCTGTGTCAGTTATTCATTGTGATTGTTCATTTGCTCCTATTAAAAAAAAAATGTCTAAAATAAGCAATGGGAAGAGAGTGGGAGCCGGTCGGGAGAGCGAGATTCCTCAAAATTCTGGCCTCAAAGATCAGATTTGGTGGGAGTGTAGGGATTTTTAGGGGGGATCTACGAAGCCATTTGGTGAGGTCAGAGAGCTAGAGTGGTCTCTCCATTCTCTAATCTGTTAGCAGGCTAGGGGATCAATCTTCTGCAATGAACCCCTCACAGGCCTCTCTGGACACAGGTGCTGCTTCCAAGCTGAAAAAAGGCCATTCTAATTGGAACCTCATATCCCACCTCTAATATGGAACCTCACCACAGTAGCAGCCCCAGACTGCCTCCACCCCAGCTTCCTTGCTTCTACCACTGTACCATTCACATTCTTGGGGAATGTCAAAAAAAGCACCTGGACATCTCTGCAGACACCAATCCTTTATTTGATGTTTCCTGGAATCCAGGACACAGGTTTTCTGCCCAGTGCTGCTCTGCCTCTGGGAAAGTTTGCAGCATCACATTTTGACTTCTTGACACTATTAGCCTAGAGATGGAAACGGGTTTGGAGTTGCTTGAGCAGTTCATGTGGCCACCCAGATACTGCTCAGTGTCCCTGTCTGGTGCATGTGGGATATCTGCCCCAATTAATTAGTGAAGGGGTCTAAAATTTGAGTCAGTACACCTCAAGATAGGATGATGTTTAGAGAGGGCCTGCCCTGGTCAACTTTGTAGAATAGAGAATAGAGAAACAGTGTGATCTAATGGATAGGGTATGAGCCTTAGAGTCCCAAGTACCTGGGTTCTAATCCTGGCATCACCACATGTCTGCTGTGTGATCTTGGGAAAGTCACTTATCTTCACTATGCCTCAGTTTCCACGTAAGTAAAATAGAAATTTAGACTGTGAGCCCCAAGTGGGACAAGGACTATGTCTACACTGACTAGTTTATATGTACCCCAGCAGTAAGTATAGTGCCTGGTAACCACTTAGCAAATACCACATGCAAAAAAAGAAAAAGAAACAGCACGGCCTAATCAATTAAGCACAACCTGGTTTTCAGAGAACCTGGGCTTAAAGCCCAGCTTTACTAGTTGCCAACTATGTGACCTTGGATAAGTCACTTAAATGCTGTGTTCTCTAGATTCCTCTTCTGTGAAATAAGGATTCATTATTCCTTCTCCCTCCAACTTAGTCAGTGGAACAATGACTGTGTCTAACCTAATTATCTTGTATCTACCCCAACACTTAGTGCAGTGCTTGGCAGAGAATGTGTAACAATTATTAGTATTATTATCACTATTGTTATTATTGTTTTCATTAGTAGTAGTAGTATTTGGCCACTTGATATTGACAACTGCAGAGCATGTAAGGTAGGTACTTTATCGTTCCATCTGGACTAGTGGCTAGATAATGATGGCCAGAGACCAGGTTTAGACATCTCGGATTGTCCAGCACTTTCCAGTCTACCTTACCTTCCAAGTGAGGATTTCTTAGCCTTCCTTATATATAGCTGTCCTGTGCCCTGCAGCGATGGATCCTTCAGAATTGTCTGGGCAGAGAATCATAACCCCTGCCACATAATGGTGAGGTGTCCTTCAGATAATGGGAAAACATTCATTTTGCTGATGAGGACCAGAGAGTGGAAATTGCATTCTAGTCCATGGCTGCCACTGTAAGCCAGGCTCTTTTCCTTCTAATCAGATGCCTGGAAAGCAGACAGACTTTCCATTCACACACGTATCCTGAGTTGCTTTACTAGGTGGCTGAATCAGATCAGACACCCATGAATCTCTGGATCAGATGTCCTTCTTGTCCCAAACCAATCAGGGTCATCAGCAAGTTTTCAACTACTGTTCCTCTGAGCCACTCTAGCAATGAACCTGAGAGGCAACTGGCATTAGTACATCCCACTGACAAAACTCAAGGATCCTTGCCCTTTGCAAAAGGCTCTGAAACTAGCCTACAGGGACCATTCTAAGGGAGTTGGTGGAGCAGCAGTGGTGCAGGGTCCCAGAAGCCTGGGGAAATGTGCAAGCTAGGCGGTGGGATTGTTTATGTTAATAAGACTTCTGGGAGCCCATGTTCTAAGCAGCTAATTATCTAAATAAATTGAGACTTTGGGGGAAGAGATCCTGAGTTAGAAAAAGATCTCAAAGGATGGTCCACCCTCTTCCTCTCTCTCCATACTCCTCCTCATATTGGCACCCTTCTCAGACTATAAGACTTATTAAATCTATTCTATTATTATTATCATTATTGTAGTTATTAAGCATTTACCAAGTGCTAAGTGACAGGGTGTATTCAAAATAATCAGTTCAGATACTATATCTATCCCACACAGTGATTCCAATCAAAGGGGTAGGGAAAATAATTATCTAACATTCATTTTACAGATGAGGACATTGAGGCCCAGAGAGATGAAGCGATTTACATAAAATTGTACAGCAGGCTAGTGCCAGAGCTGGAATTAGCACTCATGTCTCCGGACTCCCAGTTACATGTTTTTTTTCCACTAGACCATGCTACATCCCTTGACCAGTAGCTATAATGGGCCTCTTCTAAGTGTGACCAGGAATGTATAAAAAATATGTTTTTCAAAACCATTGGAAGAGGAATGAGGGAAAGAGGGTGTGACAAGTATGCCCAACCATTTTTTAAATCACACAACAAATTAGGTTGTCTCCCATTGGGAAGGAAGCAGGCAACGAGTCCAGAACTCTGTCACCAATAATACCATCAGAACACTTGGAAGAGCTGTGGATTGTTTGTCTTCTTTAATGTTTTTTCATGGAACTTAAACTCACACTATATGCTAGATGCAGGGATAGATATAAAATAATCAAAATGAATGCAACTGTTCCATGCATCAATCAAACAATGGTATTTATTGAGCCCTTATTGCATGTAAAAAACAGTTCTAAGTGCTTGGGAAAATGCACCATTATGTATTGCATACAAGGAGCTAACATTCTCCAAGTGGCGATAAACACTAAAATAAATTAGAGATGGGAAATAGTAGAGTGTACGAATATCTACATAACTGCAGAGGGGACGGGATGAGTATCAAAGTGGAACACAGCCACGTGCATAATTGACTGCGGGGGAGGGCAGAGAGGGGAAATGAAGACTTAGTCAGGGAAGGCATCTTGGAGGAGATGTGATTTTAGGAGGGTTTTGAAGGTAGGAGAGTGGTGGATTGTCAAATATGAAGGGGAAGGGAGTTGCAGACCTGAAGGAAGAGGAGAGCAAGGGTTCACCTGCTGGATAAACAAGATGTAGGTACAGAGTTTAGGTTGGAGTTAGAGGAGTGGACTGTGTCTGTTAGGTTGTAGTAGGAGATCATTGAGCTCAAGGCAGGAGCAAAAGAACTGATTGAACGCCCAAAAGCAGATGATTAGGCATTTCAGTGAAATGCCGAGATGGACGGGAAACAGTTGCAGATTTTGAAGTTTGGGGAGAATTGGATTGAACGTTTTTCTCGTAAATATGGTCCATCAGTGTGAAGTAAGGACTGGAGTAAGGAGAGACAGGAGTCACGGAGGTCAGAGAAGAGGTTGATAGGTCAAGACATTATATGATAAATGCCCGGATCAATATGATAGCAGTTTGGATAGAGAAGAAGGGGTTAATTTTAACAATGGTTTGAAGATAAAACTGAAAGAATTTCACAACCAGCTGTCCAGATTATCTTTCTACAAAAAGTTCAGGACACGTCAGCCACCTCCTCAAAAATCTCCAGTGCTTGCTTATGCATCTCTGTATCCAACAAAAACTCATCTCCATTGGCTTTAAAGCACTCCATCACATTGTCTCCTCCTACTTCACCTTGCCTGTCCCCTTCTACAACCCATCCTGCATACTTTGTTCCTCTAGTGCTAACCTTCTTACTGTGCCTCAATCTCACCTGTATTGCTGCCGACCTCTGGCCACATCCTATCTATGGCTTGAACGCCCTCCCTCCTTAAATCCTATAGACAATTATTCTCCCCACCTTCAAAGCCGTATTGAAGGCATATCTCTTCCCAGACCAAGACCCACTTTTGCTCATCTCCCACTCCCTTCTGCTTCACCCTGACATGCATGCTATGCTCTTCACTGACCCGCGCTCCCAATCTGTCTGCCTCCCTTCCTCCTCCCCCAGAGTTTGTTGTGGGCAGGGAATGTTATTGCTTATTGTTATATTGTACTTTCCCAGTGCTTAGTACAGTGCTCTGCACACAGTAAGCACTTAATGAATACGATTGAATGAATGAATGAGAATAGAAGAAGCGAACTGAACCTTGAGGCACTCCGACAGTTAGAGGCTGAGAAGCAGAGTAGAAGCCTGTGATAGAGACTAAGAAGTGGTGATAGAGATAGGAGGATCACTAGGAGAGCACAGTATCAGTGTAACCGAGGTTAGTTTTTATTTTCAGAAGTAGGGGGTGTCAAAGACAGCAGAAAGCTCAAGGTTGATTCTGGTGGAGTAGGTCACTCTATTTGGCAAGAGGGAAGTCATTAGTGACCTTAAAGAAATCCATTTCCGTGGAGTGAAGGGAGTGGAAGCCAGATTGCAGGGAACTGAGGAGAGAGCTTGAGGAGAGAAAATATAAGTAGCAAATGTAGACAGTTCACTCAAATAATTTGAAGAGGATTGACAGGAAGGAGATTGACAATAACAGGAGGGTGCCATGGAATCAGGGCATCTGGTTTACAATCTAAGTGAGGGGGAGCCCTCTAAATTGTAAATTCTTTATGAATAGAAAACATATCGACTAATTCTGCTGTATTGTACTCTCCCAAGTGCTTAGTACAGTGCTCAGCACATAGCAAATGATTTTGGACAAGCCACTTAGACTACGTGTCTACCAAGTATGTAGTACAGCATTCTGCTTACAGTAAATGTTCAATAAATACAATTAATTGATTAAACGATTAATCTCTACTCAGCATTCCCTCAGCACTTTTTCCACAGTCTATACTGCAGGTAGTGTACATTCACTGCCATGGGGAAGTGGGGATATGCTGAGGATGAAGTGAGAAGAAGAAATTTAAGGGAAATTGTCGTACCATTTTAGAGTTCCCGAGAACTATGCTATACTTTCTGGGGAAAAGAAGAGTCCAGAACTTTACTAGATCAAACACACCAGTGTTCCCTACTCTGGCAATCAGAACCCTCCTGTCCTTTCTCCCACACCTATCTGAATCATGTTTTTTAATCCACATCATCTTTCCCTCAAGATGTCCATGCACCTATTACCCTCGATGATGAAGCATACTTTTGGCTCGCCTTGAACACCACAGGTTTCCTCTGGAGATAGAATTAAAGAAATGAACTAGAGAAAGAAAATAGTGAAAAACTCACTCAGGGAAATATCTGTCCCAGAAAGCAATAGGCCAAAGTTTCACAGCAGTAGGTGGGCATGGTAGCTAATCAAGTTAAGAAAAACTTCCTAGTAATGAAACGTGGTAGAAAAGTCAGAGGGGTTTGTGGATTTGGAGTATCATGTTGTATAATCTCTAGACTGTAAACTCGTCTCTTGATTGTAAACTCATTGCAGCCAGGGACTGTGTCTTATATTGTTATATTATCCTCTCCCAAGCACTTAGTATGCTCTGCACACAGTATGTGCTCAATAAATACAATTTACAGACAATTTGGTTTTGACATTAACTTTCCCCTCCATTTTTTCTCTTCTTTGAGATTGAACTCAATTCTGTGCGTCCATTCTGAATACTTGGAAATTTACTGTTGGGCCACAAATCTCTCTCGATCTCTAGAATCTCTCGACTCATCACCTATGACTCTGGGCCATGAGATTTCTAGTCTTTGTGACTCTTCTGTCACTGTTTGACACTTGTTGTCCCGTTGTAGCCCCAGGGGAAGTGACATGGCCTAGAGGAAACAGAACGGGCCTGAGAGAAAAAAGGACCTGGATTCTAATCCTGGCTCCACGACCTGTCAGCTGTGTGACACTGGGCAAGTCACTTCACTTCTCTGGGCCTCAGTTCCCTCATCTGTAAAATGGGGATTAAGACTGTGAGCTCTATGAACGACAGGGATAGTGTCCAACCTGATTTGCTTGTATCCACGCCAGAACCTAGAACGGTACTTGGAACATAGTAAGAGTTTAGCAAATACCATCATCATTATTATTTTTATGGGGTGTTTCATTGATTGCACTCTGTGCAGAGCACTATACTAAACTCATGGAAAAGTATGATAGAGTTGGTATAAAGCAGAAACCCCTCACTATTGGTTTCAAAGATGTCCATCACCTTGCCCCCTCCTACCTCACTTCATCATCCTCCTTTTTCATCTCAGCCCGCACTATCCGCTCCTCTGGTGCCGCTCACTTTCTCAATTCATTCAATCGTATTTATTGAGTGCTTACTGTGTGCCTAGCACTGTACTAAGCACTTGGGAAGTACAAGTTGGCAACATATATTATGTTTCTCAATAGACCTCGTTCTCACCTGTCCTGCCGCAAACCCCTGGCCCACGTCTTACCTCTGGCCTGGAACGCCCCCCTTTTCAAATCTGCCAAACGATCATGATTCCTCCCTTTAAACCCTACTAAAAGCTCACTTCCTCCAGGAGGTCTTCCCTGACTAGGCCCCAATTTACCTCTGCTCCCTTTCCCCTCATCATCGCCCCAACTCGCTCCCTTTCCTCTACCCACTTATCCCCACCCTATAACACGTTATTTATTTATATTACTACATGTTTACTTGTTTTGATATGCATACATCTATCATTATTATTATTATTGTCATTAAGTGCTGTCGAGTCGCTTCTGATTCAAAGTGACTCCATGGATATACCTTCTCCAGAGTGTCCAGTCTTCTGCTATAATCTGCATCCTTTCTAATGGTTCTTCCATGATCTTTGTTATACAGCTATAGCTTTATTTATTTATATTTATGCCTGCTTACTTGTTTTGATTTCTGTCTCTCTCCTTTCAGACTGTAAGCCAGGTGTGGGTAGGGATTGTCTCTCTTTATTGGGGAATTATGCTTTCCAAGAGCTTAGTACAGTGCTCTACACCCAGTAAGTGCTTAATAAATACTATTGAATGAATGAATGATAGACATGATCCCTGCCCTCAAAGAGTTTATAATTTAGTGGTGGACTTGAACTTTAAAATACAATGCAGATAGGGGAAAGCAATCACGTATAATAATACGTATATAAGAACAATGAGGGAGATTGTCAGTAAGCAATTGCTTGGGTGACAAGGAAATGCTGATGAGGTAGCTGGTGGCACGGAGGCCAGAGAGAATGGAGGGTGTGGGAAAGAAGCTGGTGGTGAAAGAGATGAGAATGAGACTCAGTGCGCAGAATAAATTGAAAGTAGTAATGTTTGGATGTTGGGATATAGTGGGGGAGAGAGGGGATGAATTGAGGAGAATGAGCCGTTTGAATGCCTGAAACTCATTATCAGAAGTTCCTGCAGACGGGAATGGAGAGCCAATGAGAATTTCACAGGGGTGGAGAGATTTGGAGGAAATCAATCAACAAGTTAAAGAAGAAGGGCATCCAAAACTGAACCTTGAGGGACTCCCAGCGTTACAAGATGGGAGGCCGAGGAGGACTCAGGCAGCGAAGTTGGAGAAGAACTAGGGGAGAACTGAGGATTCTTTTCCACTTTCCCAACTTCCTCCCTTGGACTTGGATGATGTCATCAGGTCAGTGATAGACAGCCTATGAAAACTGCTTTGGCAGGGTGCAGCTGGTAAGCCTGGGACCCTAGCCTCATTATCAGTTTCCTTTCAGGTCCAGCTGTGGAGTGATCATTATTCTGTTGACGTCATTCTAGGAAGGCGTTCCAGAGTGGGAACCACATGGGAATGGGCAGTTGTTTAGGTTGTGAGGGCTGCGAGCACCGGAAGCCCACGATCCAGGCCTTCCAAAATTCCCAGATGGTGAGCTTTTTCAGCGGAGCTCCGGGCCTGTCCTCCCACGGGAATCCCCCAGGAAATAACCCAGATGTCATCTGAGGGGACAGTGCAGCCAGCTGAGAGCCGATACGGGGAAGGAGGATCCTGACAGCTCTCACCCCTCACCCAGACCTTCCTGTCACCCCCACCCGTGCCCAGGACCAACGAGATGGAGTGAGCCTCGGAGATGGATGCTTCCCAGTCCAGGACAGGCCCGGTGACTCCGGAGAGGAACAGGGGAAAGGTGAGGGGCAGGGAAGAGAGAATTGAAATGGGAGTCTGAGATAAGAGGAGATCTGATTTGGAATTTCTCCTGTTCCTTCCTGTAATTTCGCCCAGTCGATCAATCTATCAATCCGTCCGTGGAATTTATTGAACATTTATTGAGTGCAGAGTACCTTACTAAGCATTACAATGCCTGACACATAGTAAGTGCTTAACAAAAACCATTATTATCATTTGAGAAATTACAATACAAAAGCGCCTAGTGCAGTGCTTTTTGCGGTATTTGTTAAGCACTTACCATGTACCAGGTATTATAATAAGCACTGCGGTAGACACAAGCTAGTCAGGTTGGATAAAGAACATATCCCACAGGGAACTCATAGTCTTAATCCCCATTTTACAGATGAGGTAACTGGGGCATAGAGAAGTGAAGGTCACCCAGCAAACAAGTGGCAGAGCAGTGACTGATAAATAGTTAACATTTAACCCTATCTGATTTTCCACAGTGGAAAGCGCGAAGTTCAGCGATATTGAAGCTGACAAACAGAAACTGAATTTGAGAATAATATATTGTAGCTATAATCCGTTCTGCCTTGCTCTGATGGGTTTTGACTAGAGCTTGCATTTGGATCCCTTTGACCACTTGGCATTCACCCTACCTTCAGCTCCACAGCACTTATGTCTATATATGTAATTTATTGTTTATTTGTTTATTTATGTCAATGTCTGCCTCCCCCTCTAAGATATGAGATATTTGTAGGCAGGGGACATATTTAATAATAATAATGATGGCATTTGTTAAGTGCTTACTATGCGCAAAACACTGTTTTAAGGGCTGGGGAGGATAAAAAGGTAATCAGGTTGTACCACGTGGGGCTCACAGTCTTAATCCCCATTTTGCAACTGAGGCACCTGAGGCACGGAGAAGTTATGTGACTTGCCCAAAGTCACACAGCTGACAAGCAAGTAAACTAGGATTTGAACACATGACCTCTGACTCCAAAGGCCGTACTCTTTCCAATGATCCACACTGCTTCTCTATCAACTCTTTATCAACATGTATATGTGGTACTCTCCCATGAACTTAGTATAGTGCTCTGTATATAGCAAGCACTCAATAAATAATAATAACAACACATAATAATGCATAATAATGGTATTTGTTAAGCACTTACTAAGTGTCAATCACTGTTCTGGGGTAGATACAGGGTAATCTGGTTGTCCCATGTGGGGATCACAGACTTAGTCCTCATTTTACAGATGCGGAACTGAGGCACAAAGATGTTAAGTGACTAGCCCAAAGTCATACAGTTGACAGTGGCAGAGCCGGAATTTGAACCCACGATCTCTGACTCCCAAATCCGGGCTCTTTACTCTAAGCCATGGCACTTCTCTATCACTGATTTATTGATTCCAAGCATGTAGTACAATGCTCTGCACACAGTAAATGCTCAATAAATACCATTGATTGTTTGACTGATTGATAAAACGCTTTCAGGGAACTTGGGAATTTCAGAATTTCCTCCCCATATGGGACAGGAAAAGGGTACTACAGACTTAGAGTATATCTACGTGAACACGTAATCCAGTGCTCGGCACACCTCAACCAATCAATCACCTCTGCCTTCAAACATGCCCACTTCTTCTCCATCCTACAAAAAAACCCCTCTCTTGACCCCACTGCCCCTTCCAGTTATCGGCCTATCAACTATCAGATTCAAAGTTCTCCATCACTTTGCCCCCTCCTACATCACTTCCCTTCTCTCCTTCTACAGCCTAGCCTGCACACTCCGCTCCTCTGCCGCTAACCTCCCCAATGTGCCTCGTCGTCGCCTGTCCAGCCATCAACCCCTGGCCCTACCCCTGGCCTGGAATGCCTTCCCTCCACATATCCGCCAAAATAGCTCTCTTTCTTCCTTCTCAGTCCTACTGAGAGGTCACCTTCTCCAAGAGGCCTTCCCAGACTTAGCCTCTTTTTCCTCTGCTCCTCCTCCCCTCCCCATCACCCCCACTCCCTCTCTCTGCTCTATCCCCTTTCCCTCCCCGCAGCACTTGTTTATATTTGCACACATTTATTACTCAATTATATTAATGATATGTATATACCTATAATTCTTTTTATCTAATCTGATGGTATTGACACCTGTCAACTTGTCTTGTTTTGTTGTCTGTCTCCCTCTTCTAGACTGTGAGCCTATTGTTGGGTAAGGACCGTCTCTATATATTGCCGATTTGTACTTTCCAAGCACTTAGTCCAGTGCTCTGCACACAGTAAGCGCTCAATAAATGCGATTGATTGAATGAATGAGTCACTGGTATCTACTGAGCGCTTCCTATATGCAGTGTACTGTTCTTAGCTCATGGGATCAGACATGTTCCCTGCCCATAATAAGATTACAGTCTACATAGTAAGTGCTTAACAAACACCACACCTTATTATCATCATTACTACTACTATTATCCAACTCTGTGAACCTATCCAGGTACCTTATATGCTTTAGAAAGAAACACTGCCTCTACTCTCCCAAGTGTTTAGTACAATTCTCTGCACAAAGGGAGTACTCAATAAATACCATTAATGGTGACGAATGCGGTGTTAGACGCGATGATTGCTACAGCAGGATTCTCCTTAACACACAGTTTTGTGAGAACACAGCCAGTGCACCGTAGGAGAAATGGGTGCAAATGACAAGAGAAGGGCGGGAAGCTGTTTAGCCACAATCCTTGCTGATGTTTAGACTGAATAAACTCTAAAATAAACATCAATAAAACTCTGGAAGGGTTTCAATTTTCTCCTAAACCAAGCCAGGGGACGGGATGAAGTGAGCAGATGAGGACTATTCCGGGACCAAGTCACTGCCCTGTTGTGCAAACCTCTATCTGAAGGTTGTCATCTACCTCTGAATCAGGTTCTTCTTTTGATGCTTTTTGGTTAAGGTCCTATTATGTGCCAGGAACTGTACTAAGCGCTGGGGTTGATACAAGCTAATCAGTTCAGACACAGTCCATGTCCCACGTGGGGCTCACAGTCCTAATCTCCACTTCGCAGATGACGGAGCTGAGATACTGAGAAGATAAGGGAGCTGTCCAAGGTCACGCAGCAGACAAGTGGTGGAGCCGTGACTGGAACCCAGGGATTACAACGTCATAGCCCTTCTGATTGCTCACCTCCTCCAGCAGTCCTTCCCATACTGAGCCCCCCCTTTTCCTCTGCTCCTTCTTCCCTTTCCATCACCCCACTCCCTCCCTCTGCTCTACCCCCTTCCCCTCCTCACAGCACAGGTGTATATTTATACATATTTATTACTCTATTTTATTAATGATGTGTTCGTAGGTAGGTTCGTTCGTAGAGACTGTCGTTGAAGACAGATACCGTTGGGGAGCTGGGATGCAGATGCCAGTGTTTCCAGGGAAACCCGAGGGGTGGCACCATTGCTGATGCTGCAGGGACCGGGCATTGTCTTCCAGGAACCTCAGGAACCACGTGACCAGAGGGTGCTCGGCAGGGCTCAGAGGCATCCTCCAGGGACCACTCTCAGAACAGCTCCTGCTTTATTTACAGGGACAGGGCCCAGTCTGGAGAGCTTCTCAGGGTCTGAGGGAGAGCAGATAGGGACAGAGGGCTCCTTTCTGTTCCTCCCTGGCTGAGCGAACCCAGGGGTATGAGGGGGAAGAAGGCACCATCCCAGCCCTGAGAGATCAGCGACCCCTAGACCCACACTGCCGCTGTGAGAGTGACCGGGGTTGAGTGGTATGGACGGGCAGGGGGAGATGACGATGAGGATGGATGAAATGGAGCCAGTCTGGGGCCTAAGATGGGGTTCGGACCAGATTCTTTACACTAGCGGGGGAGGCAGGCTTGTTGGAGGAGCAGTGTTTTCCAGTTCAGTAGATCCCAACCATCACACACTACTTCCTCCTCAAACCTCGCTACCATGCCAATCACCCCGCCAGGCTATGGTGCTCCAGCACAGTGTGAGCTTTACGGGCAGTCACTTTGGCCTTCGGTGGGTCCCAGAATCCCTTTCAGAGGGTAAATGACAGGCAGAGCTGCAAGAGTGTGGACCAGCTTTGAACAGCCCCTGACACTATCATCAATCCCTCCCTATAGGAGTTCTTCTCGAATGTTGGGAGAAGACAAATAGAGAGAAAGGTTGTAATCCCTGCCCTCATGGGCTTTCCAGCCTACTGGGCTAGGTTGACACGGTCTAATTTAGTATCAATCAATTAATCTTGAATCGTATTGATTAAGCGCTTATTGTGTGCACTTAGCACTTGGAGAGCAATAGTAATAATAGTAGTACTTATTTAGCTCATACTATGTCCAAAACACTGATATAAGCGCTGGGATGGATACAAGTTAAGCAGGTTGGGTACAGTCCTTGTTCCACATGGGGCTGAGTCATTCATTCATTCATGCATGCATGCATGAATGCATTCAATTGTATTTATTGAGCGCTTACTGTGTGCAGAGCACTATACTTAGCGCTTGGGAAGTACAAATCGGAAACATATAGAGACGGTCCCTACCCAGCAATGGACACACAGTCTAGAAGGGGGAGACAGACAACAAAACAAAACAAGTAGACAGTTGTCAATACCAACAAATAGAACTATAGCTTTTTACATATTAATAAAATAGAGTGATAAATATGCGCAAATATACACAAGTGCTGTGTGGAGGAGAAGGTGGTAGGGCAGAGGAGGGAGGGGGGTGATGGGGAGGGGAGGAGGAGAAGGAGAGGAAAAGTGGGGGGCTCAGTCTGGTAAGTTCTCTTGGAGGAAGTGAGCTCTCAGTAGGGCTTTGAGGATGTATGGACCGAGGACATTCCAGGCCAGAGGTAGGACGTGGGCCAAGGGTCGCCGGCGGGCTGGGGTATAGAAGGAGAGAGAGGAGGTTAGGTAGGAAGGGGGTGAAGTGGTGGAGAACTTTGAAGCGGAGAGTGAGGAGTTTTGGCTTGATTCGAAGAGTGATAGGCAACCACTGGAGATTTTTGAGGAGGGGAAAGACATGCCCAGAGCATTTGACAATCTGAGCAGAAGAGTGAAGTATAGACTGAAATGGGGAGAGACAGGACGATGGGAGATCAGTAACAAGGATGAGGCAGTAATCCAGTCGGGATAAAATGAGAGATTGAACGAGCAAGGTAGCAGTTTAGATGGAGAGAAAAGGGTGGATCTTGTCGATGTTGTGGAGATGAGACCAGCAGGTTTGGGTGACGGATTGGATGTGTAGGGTGAATGAGAGAGCAGACTTTAGGATTACACCAAGGTTACGGGCTTGTGAGTCCGGAAGGATGGTAGTGCCATCCACAGTGACAGGAAAGTCAGAGAGAGGACAGGGTTTGGGAGGGAAGATAAGGAGCGCAGTCCTGGACGTGTTGGGTTTTGGGTGGCGGGCAGGCATTCAAATGGAAATGTCCTGAAGGCGGGAAGAGATACAAGCCTGGAGGAGGGGACAGAGAACAGGGGTGGAAATGTAGATATGGGTGTCATCAGTGTAGAGATGATAGTTGAAGCTGTGGGACTGTTAGGTTAACGAAATATTTCTTCAGTTAACCAACGAATAAGGTTCAGATCCGCGACTACAAGTCCCGTTTTTTTCAGAGAAAGAAGCGCAGACACATAGCAATATAGGTGTATCGTTACAATTTTAATAGAAGGAAGGGAATACGAAAGAAGAAAACAAACAAATACAAAAAAGGGGTTAACACAAAAAAAGGGGTTACATCACCAATTCGGAGAAACACCAACTCCTGAAGTTTCATGCTGGGGAATCCCGGATTCAGCTTTCAGGGTCTCGAATGGGAAGGTCCCAGGCAGAGCGTCCTCTCCGTGGGTGAGATTCCGAGTTAGCTCCAACGTACGAGCCTTAATAACCCCTTTGCAAACCAAGAAGGCATTTTGCTAATTGCACAAGTTCCCGGGCGACTGGCCAGGTCACCCTGGGAAGATGTGTTTATTCAAGATCTTTCTGTACTGTGGGAAATGGCCCGTTTCCAGAGTACAGAGATAAGTTGTTTTTCTTCTCCTTTGTTTTGCAATTGGTTATCTGTCAAGCCCTGTCGAGGTCGCCCAGCAGACAGGTCTGTCTAGCCGTTGCCAAATCGAAGCCTATACTTAATGTGCAAGAATTTCTAAATTTACCCATCATTCGGCCTCAAACTCAGGCACATTAACAGTATAGGCCGTTAATAACTTGGGAGTAAAGTTAGTATACAACATTTTTATCCTACAAAACATATAATTGCATAAACATAAAATAATTAAAATGCAGGCAAATATTAGCAAAGGGTTAGCCAGAGCATTAAAATACTTCTGCGCAGTCGCTGATTTAAAGAAGAAATCATACCAATGATGATTTGTGTCGGTTACTATTACAGGAGATGGGTCTATCAGTTTTCCAGCAATTATATGAGTTTGTATGCGATGTTCACTAAGAGCTCTTTGATTTTTTATAAGCAATTGACGTAGTAACTGTGACGTAGTAACTGTGACGTATTGAGGATGGCTACTAGGGATTCGATAGATACATAGGTAGTGGGTAACGGGAGGGGTTTCGGATCCAAGTGAGGTTTACATCATTCACCTGTACAGGGGCAAAGTAAAAATCATCACCCTGCCAGTGAAGAAAACTAATACATTATTCACCTGTACAGGGGCAAAGTAAAAATCATCACCCTACCAGTGAAGAAAACTAATATTTCGTAGGTCATCATTCACCTGTACAGGGGCAAAGTAAAAATCATCACCCTGCCAGTGAAGAAAACTAATATTTCGTAGGCAACCGGAGAAAGGGGAAGCCTTCCTGACAGATTCCAAATCAGTACTATTACTAGAGGTAATGCATATATGCTGAGGGGATACCTCAAATAACATAGAGAAGTTAGTTTGCGGATAGAGAGTTAATGTACATAAGTTAGAGGAATGGTTTATCAAACAGGGTTTCATCTGTCGTGTAGCCATTCCACATACCATCCCTTCGAGGATTGTTACATTGGTCTAAATATTCACCATTCAATTGGGGCAAAACGAAATACGAAAACAAGACAAAAGGAATGACCTGATAATTACACATTATCATAGCAGAGCTAACCTTAAAGTGAGTAATTGTCCCTGTACATATATCCTCAGTACATTGCGTTACAATTCTATTGGATATCCAGTTATCTCAAGGAATGTAACGAGAAAGATTTTGTCTCCAAATTTCCGGGGTTCCAGCTGATAACGTTCTTTGAACCCGTTCTTTTTGTACCAAGCTATAGATATTCTCCAATGAACTCCTTGTCCAATTAAATAGCTTAGAAAAATCAGTGTCTCTGTTGAGAGAAGCTAACGTTGCAGCATTAAACAACTGTAGAAATTGTCCTTGGAAGTTTAAGGTACCTTGGTGGGGCAAGATCGTTGTGAGTAACCATTGAGCATTTATTGTGAGAGCCTGAGGGACATCGTGGCCAGCACTGCGCAGTCTGTTGGCCAGGGTCTCAAGGTCTACTGAATTTGCTATACCCAAACCTGTTCCTGCCCCTCTAAGGAGAGTATCAAACCATGATCTCCTCTGCCTGTTACAAGGTTTCCAGGAGGGAAAAGTTATGTTAAAATGTAGCAAGCTTTTCTGGGTGTTAAACGTCACATTCTGACAACTTCCAGGTACTCGAACGATAATTAATTCTTGTGAAATGGGGGTAATATTGGTCAATAACCTAATGTACTCTACCCACCAAGTCCTATTAGTTATGGTGGTGGTGTTAAAACAAAACAATGTGGTGGCGCGTTTCACACTAATAGTAAAGTTAGAACGCTGGCATTAGGTAACAGTGCTGTTACTGTTACTCTTGCTACATTCGCGTATTAAGGCAAAGATATCGTCTCGGGAAGAAGGAGAAGGTAGCATTATAGAGTCGTTATATACACAGCATGTAATATTTATGTCGTTCTCAGTTTGCACAGTCATGTTAAGTCCGCTGTGGACAACAATCTCCCCTTTGATCCTTCCGAGGCCCACGGCCTCCGGGAGGATCACATACAACCCTCCTCGGGATAACAAAGGTCTTCCGCAAAGCCGGCGCCTAAAGCATAGGACAAGATAGAGAAATCCAGACATAGCTTTACACACACAACAATCCCACTCCTCAGTGAAATGCAGTGTCCAGATGGCACTGCATGTCCATGACCTCGGCCTTGGACAGGGGTATGGTCAGGGTTTGCAGAAGCATCCGGGTAGATGAAGCGCGTCGGGGACAAGCCGTCAGGAGCTGGAAAACACAGCACACCAAAGCAAAGAAGGAACAGAACCCAAAGGCCAAACGTTGCAGCTAAAGGGTAACCCAAAGCCTCAGGAGGGACACTGCGAGCAACAACATCAAGTAGTCTGTCCTTCCCAAAGGCACACACCAAAACTAGCCAGCAGTAAGACACACAAATAAGCCACCAGACAAAATCTCACAGGACCGAAGCGCATCCGGTAGAAGTCCGACACAGCCATAAAGCTGTGACGGCGGGTGGCTCAGAATTCTGAGAGTGAGCAGAAACCAATGGTGGAGTACAATCAGGAGGCAAAGCATCAAAAACGGCTGGCTTCACCTGGGAGTGGTGGATCCATGAGGGGGGCTCAGCAGCACGAACTGCAGAAAAGGAAGACAAGAGAACCTGGTAGGGCCCCTCCCAGGATGGCTTAAGTGAAACATTGCCGACCATGCGCTTAACCCAAACTCAATCTCCAGCGACGAACGGATGCAGATGATCGGTGAGAGGGGTGCGCTGACGGAGGATTCCAGCAGCCTGCAGCTCAGCTAGAATTGCCTGGAGACACAAAACATAGGCTCGCAGGGCATCATCGCCCACTTGTAGGGTTGGAGGAGGTCAGGGATCTGAGAGATTTCCCCAATACGGAGGATGACCAAACAGCATCTCATAAGGTGATACATTTAAAGGAGCCCGGGGGCGGCAACATAGGCGTTAAAGGGCAGGAGGCAGGACCTCCGGCTACTTGACATGAGTTTAGAATGTGATCCTTGAACAGAATCAATAACAGCAGGTGGCTCAAACCGGGGAATGACTTCCCGCAAGAGACATTTCACCACCTTAAGAGTGGTTGCTCGGGAGGAAGGGAAAGCCTTAATCCAACCAGTCAGGTAATCAACAATAACCAGTAAATATCGGAAACGACCAGCCCTTGGAAGTGTCACAAAATCAACCTGCAAACCCTCAAAAGGGGAATAGACTCAAGGGCGTCCCCCCAAGGGAACCCGACGACCAGGGTGAATATTGAAGCTCTGGGAAGTAGCACAACTGGCTGTAACCCGTTTGGCAACAGGATGGATACCTGGGGCAAACCAGACTCGGACAACTGCTGCTTCCAAGGCATCTGCACCAAAGTGAGTCTCCTGGTGAAGACCCAGACAAACTGGTAGCAGTGCAGCAGCGGGCAAAGTAGGGCATCCATCAGGGACCCAAAAGAGTCCGTCCGTTCCAGCGCCTCATATTGCCGAGGCCACTCAGCTCTTTTCCTTATCAGTAATCAGGGAGGGCAACAGAGTGCCAGGCATAGATGTGGGGGCTAGGGCCATAACAGGAGCTACACATAAAAGGGGGGCATGCCGAGCTGCCCAACGAGAGGCCTCTTCGGCTAGGCGATTGCCCAAACTCGGGGAATCACTTCCTCGGTTGTGGGCATGCACATGCACGACGACCACCTCGGCTGGGAGCAAGAGGGCCTGTAGTCCCGCCTACATACCTCCTGAACCCGTACCGGGGCTTGGCCATTCCCCTATTCCCCTTTGAAAGGTTCAAGGGAGGGATATAGTGTGGCATTGGGAGCCGGCAGGGACACCAGCGGGGAATCCCAAGGGTCTGGCTCCTTTTCTGCGTCTATCTTTCTGTATTCCTTCCTCTCAGACAGATTTTGTGTCTTATACCTCTGATACAACTCGGATGTAGGAATACCGTCAATGGTTTCCTTCTTTGCCCCTGCCTTTAACAGGGCAGTGAACAAGTCCTTTCTAGAGATACGGTTATTTCCTCGAGTGTCATTCCACCCATGGTCACGATTGTACCATACCCCTTCGGGTAGTTTCTCCTGGCGAGTCCATTCTCCCATATCTCCTGAGACATTTTATCTAATACTTCTGTTAGAGGCTTCCCAGACTCACACAACAGTAAAGTCATAATTAAATTTTTGTACGGGGGCAGTGCAGTTTTGACTAAAATATTCCTCTGTGGTGCTGATACCGGGCAGAGGTGGTAAGACTCAGCCTCTCCTAACATTATAGCAGTCTTCACAACCTCCTCCTTTAATCGTTGGATTCCGTCCCTCAGGGAATACCAGGGCCGGTCCCCCCGAGGCCACATTGAGTCAGCGGGGTATTGTTTCTGACACCCTTCTGCTACCAACGCTAGCAGGGTAGTATTACCACTCCCGTTAGCATGAGCAGTCGTGGCAAGTTCCCTGAGAGCCTGCTGCACATTTGAATTTAAAGTGATAGGAAAGAACTTCATACAGGAAGTTGAACTGATAGGAACGAAGTTCATATTTCAACAAATACGATTGATGATGATGATACAGTCTTCTGCATCCACCCAAATTCCTCCTGCCCCGCTATCACTCATGCGCACCATCCATGAAATCAACAGTTCCTGTGGCCTTTGAGAGAAGCGGCTTAAAATATCAGAAACTTCTTGTTGCGTAAAATCCTCTGTTACTTCATTAAAAACTCGGTTCCCCTCCTGATTTTCCTCTTTTCGTCTCCGGATTGGCCTAGCAGATGCCCCATTACCGGAATAAGCTTTCTTATGATGTTCCCAAATATCTTCACCCGAGGAACCTTCTTCAGTATCATCCCAAATATCCCTGTCCCATCTATCCGGGTCCCTATCTGCCGTAGTGAAGGCGATGACCGCATGCACCTTTCGATTATTGACCTTTCCCTTCCTTTTCCTATACTTAAACTGTGCCACTCTGACTGCAGCTTTCTCCGCCACCGTATGATAGTTTCGCACTTAATCACCTAATATAAAATTTTAACACGGCAACATTGACAATCTACTCTGTAACTCCGTCAGGTCTTTTTCCAAGGCCAACTTATCTTCAATAGCCTTAGTTTTTAATTCATGCATTTTTCGATAAGCAGTTAAGAGCCCACCCTCTTCTACAGACTCCTGTCATCTCTTTTCCTTTTTCTACAGGAATACGTTGCAAACAGTTAATTGCAAAGGTTAAGCATTTCTTACTCGTCCCTTCCAATCTTCACACAAGCCTGTTCCTTTAGCCCAGGCCTTTGCGAGGGAACAGTACGGCATACTCTCCCATCCTGGGATATTCTCCTCCGGTAGCGTTTGAGTTACTTTCTTGAAAAAAGGCATGATGTATCGCGGCTCCTGGCCGACTACGCCAAAATGTTAGGTTAACGAAATATTTCTTCAGGTAACCAACGAATAAGGTTCAGATCCGCGACTGCAAGTCCCCTTTTTTTCAGAGAAAGAAGCGCAGACACATAGCAATATAGGTGTATGGTTACAATTTTAATAGAAGGACAATTTTAATAGAAGGAAGGGAATACGAAAGAAGAAAACAAACAAATACAAAAAGGGGTTAACACAAAAAAGAGGTTACATCACCCATTAGGAGAAACACCAACTCCTGAAGTTTCATGCTGGGAAATCCCGGATTCAGCTTTCAGGGTCCCGAATGGCAGAACGTCGGCAGAGCGTCCTCTCCGTGGGTGAGATTCCGAGTTAGCTCCAACGTACGAGCCTTAATAAACCCTTTGCAAACCAAGAAGGCATTTTGCCAATTGCACAAGTTCCCGGGCGACTGGCCAGGTCACCCTGGGAAGATGTGTTTATTCAAGATCTTTCTGTACTGTGGGAAATGGCCCGTTTCAAGAGTACAGAGATAAGTTGTTTTATTCTCCTTTGTTTTGCAATTGGTTATCTGTCAAGCCCGATCGAGGTCGCCGAGCAGACAGGTCGGTCTAGCCGTTGCCAAATCCAAGCCCATACTTAATATGCAAGAGTTTCTAAATTTACCCATCAGGGACCAAATGAGTTCACGAATCGAGTGAGTATAGATGGTGAACAGAAGGGGACCAAGAACTGACCGTTGAGGAACCCCTATAATAAGGGGATGGGAGGGGGAGGAGGAGCCCGAGAAGGAGACCGATAATGACCGGCAAGAGAGATAAGAGGAGTCTGTGAGGACAAGGTTGGATAGCGTGTTGAGGAGAAGGGAATGGTCCACAGTGTCGAAGGCAGCTGAGAGGTCAAGGAGGATTAGGATAGAGTAGGAGCCATTGGATTTGACAAGAAGGAGGTCATTGGTGACCTTTGAGAGGGCAGTTTTTGTGGAGTGTGGGGGACGGAAGCCAGATTGGAGGGGGTCTAGGAGAAAGTTGGATTTGACGAATTCGAGGCAGCTAGTGTAGACGACTCGTTCTAGGAGTTTGGAAAGGAAGTGTAGGAGGGAGATAGATCGATAACTAGAAGGGACGGTGGGGTCAAGAGAGGGTTTTTTAGGATGGGGGAGACGTGGGCAAGTTTGAAGGCAGAGGAGGAAAGAACGAGTGGAGACTGAGCGGTTGAAGATGGAAGTTAAGAAGGTGAGGAGGGATGTGACGAGAGTTTTCATAAGATGAGAGGGAATGGGGTCAGAAGTACAGATGGATGGGGTGGCAATTGAGAGGAGGGAGCCCGGAGGACCGTTCTCCCATGGGGAATCCCCCAGGAAATAACCTGGCCGTTCGGGCACAGCCATCCGGAGAGCTGAGAAGGGGAGGGAGGATTCTCACATCTCTCACGCCTCACTCAGATATTTCTGTCACCGCCACCAGCGTCCAGGACCAACGAGATGGAGTGAGCCTCTCTCTCAGCAGAGGTCAATGCTCCCCAGCCCAGGACAGCCCCGGTGACTCTGGAGAGGAGCAAGGGAAAGGTGAGGGGCAGAGAAGAGAGAATTGAAATGGGAGTCTGAGATGAGGAGATCTGAGCTGGAATTTCTCCTGTTCCTTCATTTGCGTTCACCCAGTGGATCAATGTATCAAGCAGTCAGTGGCATTTATCTAACATTTATTGAGTGCAAAGTACCTCACTGAGCATTTCAGTGCCAGGCACATAGTAAGTGCTTAACAAATACCATTATTATCATTTGAGAAAGTACAATAAAAATCGCCTAAGACAGTACTTTTTTGTGGTATTTGTTAAGCATTTACCATGTATCAGGTGTTATCCTAAGTATTTCAGTAGACACAATCTAGTCAGTTGAATAGCGAACCTATCCCACAGGGAACTCACCGTCTTAATCCCCACTTTACAGGTGAGGAAACCTGGGCACATAGAAGTGAAGGTAACCCAGCAGACAAGTGGCAGAGCGGTGTTTGATACATAGCTAGCATTTAAACTTATCTAATTTTCCACAGTGAAAAGAGAAAAGTTCAGCCATAGTGTAGCTGACAAAGACAGAATTTGAGAATAATATATTGTAGCTATAATCTATTCTACCTCGCTCTGATGGGTTTCAGCTAGAGCTTGCAATTAGATCTGTACTCTTTAATAATAATGATGATGGCATTTATTAAGCGCTTACTATGTGCAAAGCACTGTTCTAAGCACTGGGGGGATACAAGGTGATCAGGTTGTCCCACAGGGGGCTCACAGTCTTCATCCCCATTTTACAGTTACAGGTAACTGAGGCTCAGAGAAGTTAAGTGACTTGCCCAAGGTCACATAGCAGACATGTGGCACAGCGGGATTCGAACCCTTGACCTCTGACTCCAAAGCCCGTGCTCTTTCCACTGAGCCACGCGGTTGGTATTCACCGTTCCTCCCCTTCAGCCCCACAACACTTACGTCTATATATGTAATTTGTTTCTTTATTTATATCAATGTCTGCCTACTCCTCCAAGCTATAAAATCTTTGTGGGCAGGGGTCGTGTTTATCAACTCTGTTATCTTGTACTCTCCCAAGAACCTAGTACAGTGCTCTACATATGACAAGCACTCAATAAATAATAATGATAATAATAATTATTATTATTTTATGGTTTTGTTAAACGCGTACTATGTGCCAAGCACTGTTCTGTGCGCTGGGGTAGATACAAGGTAGTCAGGTTGTCCCACGTGGGGCTCACAGTCTTAATCCCTATTTTACAGATGAGGTGAATGAGGCAGAGAAAAGTTAAGTGACTTGCCCAAAGTCACACAGCTGATACGTGGAGGAGCCGGTATGAGAACTCACGATCTCTGCCTCCCAAGCCCCTGCTTTTTTCCACTCAGCCATGCTTCTTCTGTGTGCTCTGCACGCAGAAAATGCTCAATAAATACCATTAATTGTTTGATTGGCAGAAGGCTTTCAGAGAACTTGGGAACTTCAGAATTCCCTCCCTATGTGAGACAGGCGAAGGGTCCTATCGGCCGATAGTATATCTACACGAGCACTTAATCCAGTGCTCAGTACACGTCATCCAATTGATCAGTGATATTTATTGAGTACTTCCTATGTGCAGTGCACTGTTCTTAGCTCTTGGGAGCAGACATGTTCCCTGCCCATAATGAGCTTACTGCCTAAATAGTGAGTGTTCAACAAATACCACAATTTATTATCGTTATTACTGCTACTATTATCTAGCTCTGTGAACCTATCCGGATAACTGATATGTTTTAGAAAGAAACGTTGCCTGTACTCTCCCAAGTGCTTAGTACAATGCTCTGCACGTAGGGAGTGCTCAACAAATACCATGGATCTTGACGAGTGTGGTGTTGGACGCGATGAGTGCTACAGCAGGGCTCTCCTTAACACACAGTTTTGTGAGAACACAACCAGGGCATCCTAGGAGAAATGGGTGTAAATGACAACAGAAGGGCGGGAAGCTGTGTAGCCACAATACCTGTTGATGTTCTGTTTTGTCCTAAACTAAGCCAGGAGACTGGATGAGGTGAGCAGATGAGGCTTATTCCGGGACCGAGTCCCGGTCCTGTTGAGCAAACCTCTCTCTGAAGGTTGTCATCTACCTCTGAATCAGGTGTTTTTGTTTTTATGGTTTTCGTTAAGCACTTACTATGTGCCAGGCACTGTACTAGAGAAGCAGCGTGGCTTAGTGGAAAGAACACGAGTTTGGAAGTCAAAGGACGTGGGTTCCTGTTCCAACTCTGCCTCCAATATGCTGTGTGACCTTAGGCAAGTCACTTAACTTCTCTGTGCCTCAGTTACCTCATCGTTAAAATGGGAATTAAAGTGTGAGCCCCACATGGGAAGACCTGATTACCCAGTATCTATCCCAGCGCTTAGAACAGTACTTGGCTCATAGTAAGCGCTTAACAAATACCATAATAATTGTTATTATTATTACTAAGCACTGGGGTCGATACAAGCTAATTGGTTTGGACACAGTCCATGTCCCACGTGGGGCTCACAGTTTTAATCCCCATTTTGCTGATGAGGGAACTGAGACACCAAGAAGATAAGTGACCTGTCCAAGGTCACCCAGCAGACAGGTGGCGGAGCCGAGATTGGAACCCAGGGATGTAGAACACACATTTGTAAACACTGTGTCCAAAGAACTATTCCAAGACATGCCCAACATCTCCATGGTGACGGAATTCCTTCTGCTCAGTTTCTCAGAGGCCCGGGAGGTGCAGTTGGTCCATGCCACATTGTTCCTCCTGGTCTACCTGGTGGCCCTGTTGGGGAATCTCCTCATCGTCTCGATCACCACCCTCGACTGGCGCTTCCACACCCCCATGTATTCCTTCCTCAGGAGCCTGCTCGTCCTCGACCTCTACCTTGTCACTGTCCCCAACTCTGTCAACTCCTTGACCAACCACAACTCCATCTTTTTGGACTATGCTGCTCAGGTCTTCCTGGTGGTCCTGTTTGGTGGTTCAGCGTTTTTCATCTTCACGGAGTTGTCTTATGACCGCTACTTGGCCATCTACCGCCCCCGAGCTATGGTGTCATCATGGACCAAGGGGCCTCGATAAAGATGGCTGCAGCCTCCTGAGTCAGCCGGAGATTGTGTGGAATCTGATTTTCAGCTCTAACCTTCTCTCTGTCCTTCTGTGGGTCCAAGGTCTTCCAGCAGGTCTTCTGTGATGTCCCTTCCAAGTTGCAGATCTCCTGCTCCGAGGACCATGCCGCCAATGATGTGTGTGTGTGACTAGCAGGGTAATGTTCACTTTCATCTGTTTCGTCTCCATTGTCATCTCGCATGCGTGCATTTTCAGGGCTGTGCTGAGGATGCCGGCCCCCGAGGCCAGGCCAGAGCCTTCTCCACCTGCCTGCTTTACCTCACCGTCGTCACTCTCTTTGTCATGACTTGTTCCTGTGCCTACTTGAAGCCTCCGTCAGGCTCCCCCTCGACACTGGACTTGCTGGTGTCCATATTCTACACCGTGGTGCCCCCAACCCTCAACCCCCTCATATACAGCCTGAGGAACCGCGACATGAAGGCTGCCCTCGGCAGGGTCCTTGGAGGGAATGGCTTCAGTTTTGGGGAGAAAATCATCATCGTCTGACTTAAAGGATCCCAGTACTGGTCAGAGACCTGATCTTTGTACCAAATCAAGAGTTACCCACATTTTCCCCCCAAAATCAATTAATCCATCTATCAATCATACTCCCTGAGTGCTTACTATGCGCTGAGCACTGTACTAAGCTCTTGGGAGAGGACAGTATAACAGAGCTGATAGACACGTTTGCCGACTACCACTCAGGAGCACCTTTGAGTCAATTGAGCCTGAGTACTGTAGTAGGTGCTTTGAAGAGAACAATGGAAGTCTTACCACTGTATGATCAATTAGTCAAACAATGGTATTTATTAGACTCTATGTGCAGAGCACTGTACTAAGCATTTGGGAGAATACAAAGAGTTAGCAGACACAATCCCTGCCTTCAACAAGCTTACAATCCAACAGGGGGAAAAGGCACCTCAATAAACTGTAGAAAAGAAGAAGAAAGAAAAGGGGATATTTTATTGTGTAAATAAGGTATATACAGTATTTACACAAATGCTAAGGGGCCTTGTGACTACTCAAGTCCATAGGTGGTACAAGATTTTGAACAGGCAATTCAATTATTCATTCAATCGCATTTATTGAGAGCGTACTGTGTGCAGAGCACTGTACTGAGTGTTTAGAAAATACAATTTGGCAATAAAGAGAGACAATCTCTACCCACAGTAGACTCATAGTCTATAAGGGGGGAGACAGACAACAAGACAAGTAAACAGGGTGATGGGGAGGGGAGAGGGAGCTGAGAACAAGGGGAGTTTAGTCTGTGAGGAAAAGGGGAACTTGTAATAATAATTGTGGTATTTGTTAAGCGCTTACTATGTGCTAAGCACTGCAGTAAGCACTGGGATGAATACAAGATAATCATATCCCACATAGGGCTTACAGTAGGAGCGAGAACAGGAATCGGATCCTTATTTTTGCAGATGAGGGAACTGGTACACAAAGAAGTCGTGACTTGTCCAAGGACACACAGCAGGCACGTGGTAGAGCTGGGATTAGAAATTGTGAGCAAGATACCAGCACTGGAAAATAGGAAAGCAAAGGAGAGTGAGTAGGTTGGCTTGAAGGGCAGCACTGCCTAATGGATAGAGCACGAAAATGGGAGTCAGAAGGACCTGGGTTCTAATCCTAGCTCTTCCACTTGTCTTATGTGAGACCTTGGGCAAGTCACTAAACTTCTCTGTGCCTCAGGTACCTTACCTGTAAAATGGGGATTAAGACTGTGAGCTCCAAGTGGCACAGGGACTGTGTATAACTCAATTTGCTTGTATCACCACAGAACTTTATACAGTGCCTGGTACATAATAAGTGCTTAAGAAATGTTATAATAACAATAATAATAA